>NC_070584.1:30390664-30417432 GCF_027409825.1 Scomber japonicus | reverse complement strand
TCAACAAATCAGGTTTAAATAGGTTCAGCACCTTGCACTTGGGCTTAGTATCTTAAAAACCACAAAAAACTACAATGTAAATAATTATGTTGGGGCAGTTTGACTGTAAATGCTTTTTAATTAACCTTGCTGGTTGCTTATCTTATCTTTATGATGTTTTATGTTTTTTATTTGTCTTTTATATCAATGTTTTTACCTTGTGGCACTTTGAGACCATCATGATCATATATTTGGAACAAAACATTATATCAAGGCTGTTCTTTATGTTTTTACTACTCCACTGCTGGCCTCTAGTGGGACAGAGGGTCAAAAATCACTGTAAATATTTGCATGTTTCTATTTTTTCAGTAGCAATGCACAAGAGAGAAAGTTAGAGTTAAAAGTAAATGAAGCTGACAGATTCAGTTTTAGTTATTCTTTTGAAACTAACTTTGTATTCTCTCTAATGCCTCTATCGTCGACTATGGGGATTGAAACAATGCACAAGAGCAGAGGGGTCAAACTCAGCTTCATTCAATATGTGGGCCGGACCATTAAAAAGATGGAAGGAAGGACTCCTCGGCGGGACGATTCTGGCCCACGAGCCGCATGTTTGACAACCTGCAATAGAGAGACTATACAGTTACAGTCACAGTACAGATGCGCCCTCTGCTGGTCATGGCCATACATGGAGCGGTTGTTATTTACCTCGCTGTCCCTCCTCATAGGCTCCTAACCCGGGAAGAGAAACCCAATCATCTCTGCTGCTGAGCTGCTGGATGACAACAACAAACACCGACTGAGTTCCTGCTTGCTGCTACAGCTCATGGTCCTGGTGCTTCGGGTCTGACAGGTAGCTGACATTGGAAAAACTCACAGATTAAGACAAAAAGGAGCCGAAATCTTTGGATATATGCAGCCATGTTGTCATAACAACAGAACGTAGCGACGGTGAAAGCGCTGTTGCTATGGAGGACCGGTGTTATGTCGAAGTTCGTCCCACTGCTGTTAAAATGGTGTTTCTCATAGCACCTTATTCGAGGTTAGAGTTACGTTATGGTTACAGTTAACGGAATGGGGTTTAAGGTAAGCTTTGGTTAACGTTAAGCACCCGAGAAGACAACTGATTGGGGGTTGTTATGGAGAAGAGGGAACACATATCGCTGGGGGTACCAACTTCGACATAACACCTGTGTTAGCTTAGCATGCTAACAAACAGCTAAGAGGCTGCTAGAAGCTTAGCTGTGGTGCAGAAAACTTTGTATTCTTTCCTAGTTGCAAAAAAAAAAAAAGAGTTACAGTGCTGCAAGAATCACAAGTATTTAGTCAGAATGAGCAAACACAAGTTAAGAATCCTGGATATGCTTTGTTATGTTAACTCAGGTGACCTCAGAGCTTTTTTTAAAGGGATAGTCATTGACCTTCCTGAGAGCAAAAATAACCACAGTGAAAGCTCCTCAGTCTTAATCAACCTTGCTTACATTAGAGACTTTTAAAAAGGATAGTTACATTCAAATCACACTATTATAAAACCCAAATGTTATGAGGCAAACTTATGACAGCATGTACCTGTGTTTTAAAGGCATTTCCAGGTGGACCACAGGCTATTTTATCCAAATGGAGCTTGTGTTTAATTCACATAAACACCTTACCTTCATGGCTTGAATTGTTGATAATGATAATCATCAATAAATACATGCAAGACACAGACCGATGTTAGTTGTGGCTGCCATCACAGTGCAGTTTTTCCCCTCTAGGCACTTAAAGTACAATGATTGTGCGACAACTCACCTGTAGGGGCCTCATATATCCACAGATGTGTGCCCACCTGAAGAAACAGCGGGGTGGTAAACAAATGGCCCGGCCCAGTTCAGGTAGACTTTATGCAGCTTCACACATTCATAAGGTCTTCCTCTGAAGGGAAATCAAGCATCCATTACTGTCATTTTGTGTATTTTTAAAAATCAATTAATGTTGGGGTGTCTATCTTTAGATTTGGCAGCATTCAGGAAGATTTTCGCCCAAGCCCAGAACATAGCCATCATCACTGGTGCAGGAGTGAGTGCTGAGAGTGGAGTCCCCACCTTCAGAGGAGCTGGGGGCTACTGGAGAAAATGGCAAGCACAGGTAGACATGCACTTCTGTTTTCTTATCAGCTGTCAAAACATACTTGATTGCATTGCTGTTGTAGCTTTTTGTGTCTTTGATTGATCTATGTCCAGCTGGGTCAGTGTCAAATAAGAGTTGGGAAGATGAGTAATTCAAAAATATCTTTAAAAAATTGTTTTAAAAGCGGCATCAAATTTTACATTTTGTATTTTTGTTGGTTTTATGTCATTTGTACCATTTTTTTTAACTAAAAGACTGAATGCTTCTGAAAATGTCAAATGGTGTAACCACAAAAGAATGTTAAATATTCAATATTTTATCCACCTACAGTGTATTTAAGTGGACTCATACAAATAATTACTTAATTTTAAAACATTAAATGAAAAGACAATGTTTTGGAGTATTTCTACATTTACATTTTAAAGCATATTGCCAATAATGAACATAACATATCTTAAAAACAATATTTTTTGTCTCAACAAGTTTTGACAAGCAATGTTAAATTAGTTAAAAACCTAGTCTTGCATTGCTTAAAGTGGATTATATTTATTCCAAATGTTAGTTCACTTTTATTTTTCTGTATATAATCCGATTTTTAAGAAAAAATACTGGTTACACCAATTGACACTGTGTTGCATCACATCATTGACCCATATAGTAAGCATATATGGAGTTTGAGTATATGAAATGCCCAGACGAAAAATATTTAAGTTAAAGGATAAGACTAGGGCTGGGTATCACTACCCAATACCTTTTAAGGCATCAACCGAAATAAATTGATACCAAGTAGTACCAAGTAGTATTTAAACATCTGTTAAAAGATACCTGCAATTGATCCTTTTTGCACCCAGAGCTAGAACAGAGTGGGTTCAATTTGAGAAAGGTTTCATCAAGAGCAGATAGATACATATATGCTACAGTTCTTCAATTTAATGTGACAGTGTTAATAATATGAAGACTTTCAAAGTGCATTTGGAGGAGTGGTGGCATGTTATGCAATTTAATGCTTCTGTTCACATGATGGGTATCGAATGAAGTACTCAATTAGTATCAGTATCACGTTATCACTTTAAGGGTACTTGGATTGGTACTGGTATTATAATTTCTAGATAAGACTAAAAAACATCTCTGCACACCTGAATATGTGACAGGTGAGTTGGAGGAAGGAGGAAGGTGCAACTAGAAAAACAATGAGGACATCCGCATACTGTCTTACAGTACCTGATAAACCTGATCTACCTGATGAAGGTTGGACTGACCGTAATGTTGTAATGTAATTAATATTCCAGCAGTAAGCGAGACAGTATGCGGAAGTTCTTCTCATTATATTTTTCTTATTCTCGACAAATCTCATGCACAGAGCCAAATAAACCCAAACAGACCATACATATAACACTGTGACTCGTTTTAATAGTTTTTGGGCAACAATGTATGTCTAAGGTACAGAAGATATATCAGGCTTTTCATGCACACACAATATAATTAGGATCATGAGTTTGCACATTAGAAGCAAGATACAGAAAATCACCAATCATATCAATTGGCGTTAACTCTAAAATGAGGTGTACTTTCATTTAACCCTTGTGTCGTCCTCCTGGGTCAAATTGACCCCATCTCTTTTGACTGTTCCTTCTTTCCTTCCTTCTTCCCTCTTTCTTTGCTCCCTCATCCTTCCATCCTTGCTTCCTTCCTTCTTTCCTTCCTCCCTCCCTCCTCCTTCCATCCTTGCTTCCTTCCTCCCTCCCTCCCTCCTTACTCCTTTCCTTCCTTCCTTCCTTCCTTCCTTCCTTCCTTCCTTCCTTCCTTCCTTCCTTCCTTCCTTCCTTCCTTCCTCCTCCTTCTATCCTTGCTTCCTTCCTCCTTTCCTCCTTTCCTCCCTCCCTCCTTACTCCTTTCTTTCCTTCCTTCCTTCCTTCCTTCCTCCTTTCCTTCCTCCCTTCCTTCTCTCCTAAATTCTTTCCTTCCTTCTTTCCTTCCTCCCTCCCTCCTTACTCCTTTCCTTCCACCCTCCTTACTCCTTTCCTTCCTTCCTTTCTCCTTTCCTTCCTCCCTTCCTTCTCCTAAATTCCTTCTTTCCTTCCTCCCTTCCTTCTCTCCTAAATTCCTTCCTTCTCTCCTTACTTCCTTGACCTGAGGACAACAGGAGGGTTAAATGAGGCCTATTGACCGTAATTTCAAAAATATGTGTACAAAGCTGTGGTAATAAGTTAGAATGAAGTTGGCTAAAAAGGTCTAACTCAGAATTAGGTGATAATTTATACTTTATGCTTTATAAATAGTCAACAAACAGACAACAGGAGGGTTGATTAAAAAAATAGGTCATAAAATGTTTAGATGTTTAGTAGCTGATCATATAAAGGAGCTTTTTAAATAATAACTTTATAGTGGACTCTTTGATCTGCACTGATTATTTTCTTGATGGCATCCATTTCTGACATATATTATATTTTATTATTATTTGTCTATTTCTTTTGTCTTTTAATCTCTTTCTTAATCTATAGCTTTACTCCAGCTTTTTTTACACTTCATCTCTTATTTTACTTTACTTTTGTCTTTTTAATCTATTTTAACCAAGTTTTATTTTACTATTTTTAAATGATTATTTTTTTCTACTTAATTATTTATTTTTCCTTATTTCATTTAAATTTTGTATCTTTTAAAAAAAAATTCTTCTCTTCTTCTCTCCCCAATGCACTCTTCTCCAAAGAGTGCATTGGTCTCAATTTTTGTCTTTAATTTGTTCCTTGTTTTTATTCCTTTTTTTATTATTATTATTATTTATTTGTTTATTTTCATTTTGTCTCTTGTTCTGTCTTATTATCAGCTTATCAACCTTAACCCTCCTGTTGTCCTCAGGTCAAGGAAGGACAGGAGGAAGGAGGAAAAGAGGAAGGAAGTAAGGAGAGAAGGTAGGGAGGAAGGAAGGAGGGAAGGAAAGGAGTTAGGAGGGAGGGAGGGAGGGAGGGAGGGAGTAAGGAAGGAAAGGAGTAAGGACGAAAAGAGGAAGGAATTTAGGAGAGAAGGAAGGGAGGAAGGTAGGAGGGAAGGAAGGAAAGGAGGAAGGATGGAAGGAAGGAAGGAAGCAAGGAAGGATGGAAGGAGGAGGGAGCAAAGAAAGAGGGGAGGAGGGGAAAATTTAAAGAAAGGATGGAAGGAAGGAACAGTCAAAAGAGGTGGGGTCAATTTGACCCGGGAGGACGACAGTTCAAAGCACTTTGAACTACAGTAGTCTGTATGAAAGCTGCTTATACTGTAAATAAAGTGATTTAATTTGATCGATCCCGTCTCCATCCCGTCCCTCCGTTAGGAACTCGCCACCCCAGAGGCCTTCGCCAGGAATCCCTCACGTGTCTGGGAGTTTTACCACTACCGCCGCGAGGTCATGCTCACCAAAAACCCGAACCCTGCTCACCTGGCTATTGCAGAGTGTGAGGAGCGACTCACCAAACAGGGGCGTAACGTCACCGTCGTCACTCAGAACATCGACGAACTCCACCGCCGAGCCGGTTCCAAGAACATGCTGGAAATCCACGGTGAGTAATAAAATCTAGAAAGAGTGAAAGAGAGAAATTGAATTAAAATAAAGTTGTATTGAATTGAATTGAACTGTACAGACATGATAGTGGTGTCAGTTTTTGTATCTAATTCAATGTAAGACGGCAAATAAGCTAAAAAAAAGGAGCGAGGTGCTGATTAGCTCGACCTCATGGTGCATATGACGCTGGATCGAAATTACGCCGAACCATCGCTTTAACTTACTAACTTATTGATTATTGTCCCTTTTCTGTGTCTCTTCTCATCTATTGGTTCCTCATTTTGTAACTTTCAGGAAGTCTGTTTAGGACGCGCTGCATGAGCTGCGGTGATGAAGCCTCCAATTATAAGAGCCCCATCTGTGCCGCTCTGAAGGACAAAGGGTAAGAGCTTCAGCCGGCATAAACTGGTGAACTACACAGCCCCCCCCCCCCCCTAAAAAAAATATGTAAATTTGTCACAAGAGATATCGATCGCATTAATTTAAGCACAAATGTCAGAGAAAACGGGCTGATTCAGATGTCAGCAGCTAAATAACACCTGATAACAGTGAAAAAGGAAACTCTGACTCACCTGAAATGTCACTTTAAAAGCCACTTTGTCACTTATTTGACATTTTAAAATTGATGTTTTAATAAATGTTCCATCTCAGCTGCAGTATTAAGCGAAAGAAGCTGAAATTCAACTTAAATTGCATTGCAGTGAGTCTACTAATAGTAATTCTGATTCATTTCAGATCTTTAATCCACTGCTCTATATCCATTTAAGTGTTTAAATATCCTCTTTATTTTATTAAAACACCAGAATGAATTCAGTGAGTTGATGCAGATGACTGGTGTAGACCTGCTACGTTTAAAAGATGAGAGAAATATCATGAATTAATAAAAAAAATCAAATGAAAAATTAATCAAAATAGATGAAAAGGTTTTTGAAAGTGTCACTCTGGATGTTAGTTTTCAGGCTGATCCATTTATTTGGTCAGTTTTTCTATGTCTGATGTGGTTTTTATATCATTTCTTGTAACATAAATGTCTAAAAGAGGTGAAGATTGCTAAAAGACTAAAATATTGTAGATTTATTAACTTTAATGTATTTCAAGTATGTGCTGTGTAGCAGTTTTTTGTAGGACAGCTTAAATATCAAAAAGGGACTCTGTGTCCGTATTAAAGGACATGAATTTGAAGGGAAACATGCTTTAGATTGTTTTAAGACTGTTTAGACCAGCAGTGTCAAACATGCGGCCCGTGGGCCAGAACTGGCCCGCCGAGGGGTGCAATCCGGCCCACTTTCCTTCCTGTGTTCTTTTCCTTCCTTCTTTCTGTCCTTCCTCCCTTCCTTTTATCCTTTATTTGTTCCTTACTCCCTTTCTTTATTCCATCTGTCCTTCTTACCTTCCTTTTTTCCTTTCTTCGTTCGTTCGTTTGTTCCTTCCTTCCTTCCTTCCATCTGTCCTTCTTACCTTCCTTTTTTCCTTTCTTTGTTCCTTCCTTCGTTCCTTCCTTCCATCTGTCCTTCCTCCCTTTATTCCTTCTGTCTTTCCTCCCTTTCTTCCTTCTGTCCTTCCTTCCATCTGTCCTTCCTACCTTTCTTGGTTCCTTGGTTCCTTTCTTCCTTCCATCTGTCCTTCCCCCTGTCCATCTGTCTGTCTGTCCTTCACTGTCTGTCTTTCCTACCTTTCTTCCCTCCTTCCTTTTGCCTGTTTTTCCTTCCTTCCCTTCTTATTTCCTTCCTTTCTTCCTTCCTTCCCTCCATCTTTTTAATGATCCGACCCACATCAGATCAAATTGGTCTGTATGTGGCCCTTGAATGAAAATGAGTTTGACGCCTCTGGTTTAGACTATTTGGGTGGAGTTGCCCTTTTCTTAGCAACACCGACCCTTTTTTATCGAACTGCTTCCTCAGAGCTCCGGACCCAAAAACACAAGATGCCCAGATCCCTGAGAAGGAGCTGCCAAGGTAGGACGCCTGTACATTCACTTTGTTTTTGTTGCTCTGCTCTTTTCAGATGAAGGTATTTCGTTTGACAAAGTGTGTGTGTGTGTGTGTGTGTGTGTGTGTGTGTGTGTGTGTGTGTGTGTGTGTGTGTGTGTGTTTCAGGTGTGAGCAGACAGGCTGTCACGGCCTCCTGAGACCAGCGGTGGTTTGGTTTGGAGAGACTCTGGATTCAGACATTCTCAACCAGGCTGAGAGAGTGCTGGATAACTGCGACCTCTGCCTCGTGGTGAGTGTGTGTGTGTGTGTGTGTGTGTGTGTGTGTGTGTGTGTGCATGCATGTGTGTGTGTGTGTGTCTGTGTGCACGTGACAGACAGCTCACAACCAAACTGAATAATGTACCTGAGAATTTTATTATCATACTCAACAGTAATTATCAGGCACTGGTGGCCTAAAAGTTTGAAAAAATAGGTTATGAAACAAGATCGTTATTTCTTCTATTATTCAATTACACTGAGTTTCGTCTATAAAATGTAAGAAAATTGTGAAAAAGAAGATTGTATTAAAGTGAAAGTGGCATCACTACCTACCCTTCACAACATTTCTTTAAAGACTGTGTAAAGTGAATTCAGACATTTCCTTCTAAACACATTAAATAGGTTATAAATGTATTTCTAAAAAAGGTGTAAAAAGCATTTCAACTATTTAGATTTGAATTGTGGAGCTAGGATTTAATGGAGGGTCTGAAAATCACTTAGCATAAACCCACCCCTGCTGCTGTAGAGGTATAAATACATTCAGCACACACTACTACTACAGTCTACAGTTAGCCAGTTAGCTGAGTTAGCCACCGAGCTAGCAGCCGAGTTAGCCGCCGAATTAGCCGCCGAGCTAGCAGGAGAAAGCTCTCAGACATAGCGTCCATGTGTCTGGTAGAGGTGGTGACTTTGATTGACAGGTGACACTTGGTAGGGGGCGGGGTTTCAGCGGACTCAGCGGCCATGCCCACAGCGTTTGGGAGCAGAGAAAGAGGCTGATTTTTACACAACTTTGAGCCTAATTTCATATATTTGGCGATTTTTTTTTTAATCATTCAAATTTGGCAGGGTGGTTAACAACACACTTTTCTGTGGTATGTCAAACTCAGAACACATATTTATTCTGACTTTACATGGACTTTAAACGTTGCTCACTGGCCATCTTTTTTTGTTTTTTTAAATATATGTTTGTTTGTTATTAGTTAATTCATGAATTGACTCATAAGTGCTGTTTATTTTCTAAATAACCAAACACACTGACAAAGGAGGAGGGCTGTTAAATGCAGATAAGTGGGAATTAATGTTATTTACTCCATTTAAATGCTTCTATTTGTGCTCATAATTAGCATACTATAATCTCACTTTTAGCTTTCAGCAGCATTCATCATTCTTGTTTATTTTCTGACGTGTTCGGAAAAAAAATATTTTTGTACATTTCCAAATAACTAATAATTCCCACTCTGCAGGTCGGCACGTCATCCATCGTGTATCCAGCAGCCATGTTCGCTCCTCAGGTGGCAGCCAGAGGCGTCCCTGTGGCTGAATTCAACATGGAAGACACACCGGCCACCATGAGATTCAAGTATGACTCATTCACCGTCACACACTCTCTCACACATGCATCATTTAAAGGGGACATAACATTGTTTTTATGACTCTTTTTTTGGTTTCATACTGTAATTATATCTTTGTTGAACATGCTCAAAGATCCAAAACTTGAGGTGAACTTGTGGAAACTTGCAGCCTTAAGTCAAAAGTGTGAATGCCATTAGTGCTGGGCGGTATGACCAAAAATGTATATCACGATATTTTTCAAAATAAAAGCGGTTTCACGGTATATGACGGCATTTTTTTTCATGCATAATCAGCTGTTAACAACATCTTCTACTGGTTGAGAGAGGAACTACTACTCTACTGAAATAGATTGACTTAAGATGGACTATTTTACTGTCATGATGAGTGAATATTAGTAATATCAGAGCTGCCAACATTCCCGTTTTTCCCGGGTTTCCTCTCGTATTTTAGACTAATCTCCCGCGGCTCTCCCATTTTGTCTTTTCTCTTGGGAATCTCCCGTAATTTACAGTCCCAACTTTGTTAGTTAATAATAATAAGAAGAAGAGCACAATAACAAAGGTTTTATTTTGAAAGTTTAGATAGGAAGCCACCTAAGCTCCGTTAGTTTGACAGAAGCTGAAACACACAGTGTGCCACGTTGTCTGCTCGCATATTTCAGATCAGATTCAGACTCAAAAATGTGCATATATACTTGAGAAGTTTCCTTTTTGAGTAAAGAACGAGAAAAAGAAGCAAATCCTACGAATGTTTGTTAACCCTCCTGTTGTCCTCAGGTCAAGGAAAGAAGGAAGGAAAGGAGGGAGGGAGGAAGGAAAGGAGGGAGGAAGGAAGGAAGGAAGAGAGGAATAAGGAAGGAAAGGAGGGAGGGAGGAAGGAAGGAAGAAAAGGAGGGAGGAAGGGAGGAAAAAGTAAGGATGGAAAGGAGGGAGGAAGAAGGAAGGGAGGAAGAAAGAAGGGAGGTAGGAGGGAAGGAAGGAAGGAAAGAAGGAAGGAAGGTAGGAGGGAGGGAGGTAGGAAGGAAAGACGGAAGGAAATGAGCAAGGAAGGAAGGAAGGAAGGAAGGAAGGAAGGAAAGAAAAGGAGGAAAGAAGTAACAGTCAAAACAGACGGGGTCAGTTTGACCCGGGTAGACGACACAAAGGTTAATTGAGCTGCCTAATCAGAACAGAGTTGGCTCATTGGGAGGCGGAGCTTAAAGAGACAGGAGCTAAAACAGCTTGTTTCAGACAGAGGCTGAACTGAGGGGCTGCACAAAGAGAGAGAAGATAAAGATAAATATACATTTTTATCTGTAAATCATGCAAAGATGTTTGAGTAGAGCCCCAGAATATAAATAAATCCCTGGAAATGTGAATCATATCCTCCCTTTTAACAATTTACCTCATGTGTGTGTTGTTTTTTTTTTTAGGTTCCACTTCCACGGCCCCTGTGGGACAACCTTACCCCCCGCGCTGACCCGCCACGAGACTGAACCAAAATAAAAAAAACCAGTCCAGCTCTTCACAGACCAGACTGTCTAACACTGGAGGACTTTAATTGGTACAAATACCAAGAATAATGGTTTAAACATAATGAACAACGTGGCCACGAGGTTCATGAAAATTAAAAAGAGGCCGACGAACAAACTATGAAAAAAGGAAACAGTTTGTTCGAACTGTTGCACAAATAAAATTCATAATGATATAATCAATAGTTAACCCTCCTGTCCCTCCCAAATTGACCCCCGTCTCTTTTGACTGTTCTTCCCCTCCTTCCATCCTTCCTTCTTTGCTTCCTTCCTTCTTTCCTCCCTTCCTTCCTTCCTCCTTTCCTCCCTCCCTACTCCTTTCCTCCCTTCCTTCCCTTCCTTCCCTCCCTTCCTTCCTTCCTTCTTTCCTCCCTTCCTTCCTTCCCTCCCTTCCTTCCTTCCTCCCTCCCTCCCTCCCTCCTTCCTCCTTTCTCCTCCATCCCTCCCTCCCTTCCTTCCTTCCTCCTTTCCTCCCTCCCTACTCCTTTCCTCCCTTCCTTCCCTTCCTTCCCTCCCTTCCTTCCTTCCTTCTTTCCTCCCTTCCTTCCCTTCCTTCCCTCCCTTCCTTCCTTCCTCCCTTCTTCCTTCCTTCCTTCCCTCCCTCCCTTCCTTCCTCCCTCCCTCCCTCCTTCCTCCTCCATCCCTCCCTCCCTTCCTTCCTTCCTTCCTTCCTTTCCTCCCTCCCTCCCTACTCCTTTCCTTCCTTCTTCCTTCCTTCCTTCCTTCCTTCCTTCCTTGACCTGAGGACAACAGGAGGGTTAAACACACAGAGCTTTAGGCAGTTAATGTCAAATTGATCAACTTTGTCTTTGGGGTTTCTAGCTTTGATAGTTCATGTTTGAACTAGAAGGTGCCTACGGTAACAGATTTATTTCTGTTGAATGAGAAAATTTAAAAAAAAAACTTGAATATTAAACTGTTAAACAGATATTTCAAGCACTAGTCATCTGTGCTGATTGCAGGGTTTTAATTTGTAGGGCTGCAACTAATTCATTAACTAATTAGCTTATTTTTTGAGGTAAGCAGTTATTTGTTTGGTTCAGAAAATGTCAGAAAATTGTGAAAGAAAATGACTTCAGATGTCTTTGTTTTGTCTATAACTGAAATATATTTAGTTTGCTGTTACAGAAGACTAAAGAAACCAGAAAATATTCACATTTACAAGCTGGAATCAGAGAATTTTGACGTTTTTCTCTTTAAAAAATGATTCAAAACCATTATTGGATCATCAAAGTAGTTGGCAATTAATCAGCTAATCATTGCAGCTCTATTTAATTCAACATTAACTTTCTAACTCATCACATGAAGACAAATTTGAGCACTACTCCTTTTTTTGTTGTTGCTGTGAATGAATATTGAATGTATTACAGTCGAGCGGTCAGTAGGGGGCAGTGTTTATCTGCTCCTGCTGTTCTCTAAGCTTCTCTTCTCTATTTCAGTTTTGACAGAAACTGACTCCTTCCAATGAATCTGTGAGCTCTGTCTGGGATATGTGTCACTTGAAACTGAAATTTATGAAGCGTGATGAATACTGTGTGTGACGCCTGCCAGTGGCCACCAGTCAGCTGTAGTTTAAACACGATGGGGGGGGGCGGGAAACCAGACACTGTGCATGCTGTCATAACGAGATGAAGCATTAGTTATGTATTGCAAGGGAGTAACATATTGATGTGAAATCCATTGAGATAAATGCAAAATATTCTTTATAAACTGAAGAGTCTCCTTTCCTTCCTGCAGCGTGTGTCTTGTACTATAATGATTGTGGACTGTGTATTTACATCTATAGGCTCTCTGTTACAGTCGATGTTCTGCTGCGGTCAGAAGATGAGATTGTGCTTGACACTTTCCCCGCTTGGCCTTACAACCCCTCAACCCTTCCTCCACCCACCCCCCCGATCCCGATTTCCATCATCTCAGCTTAAACACACACTGTGCACTGGTCATTTGCAGCAGTGGAAGATGTCAGCAGAGGTTATTAATATTTAGCTGATCTGATGGAGATTTTTTATATTCTCATCTCACACTACTACTTCTTCTCCTTCATTGCCTCTGACTTTGCTCTCTCGGCTACGTCCAGTGTTGCTGTTTTCCCTTCTCTCTCTCTCTCTCTCTCTCTCTCTCTCTCTCTCTCCGCTCTCATCTGTACATCTTGCCATGTGTGCGGTGTTTGAGACGTCGCCATGCAATCCCTCCCCTCCCTCCTCTCCCTCCCCAGTTACGCCTCCATCACCTGCTCATTAGAGAGAGGATGATGGTCCGACGGTCCCCCATGACTCTGCTCCAAAAATAACAGAGCCAATTTCCCGCCTGTTAGGCGGCGATTTCACACCAATCTGAGCCGTACTGCCCAGCCAGGCCTGTCAGAGGGAGGGAGAGAGGGGAAAAGACAGAGAGAGAGAGAGGGGGGAAAAGAAAGAAAGAGAGAGAGAGAGAGAGAGAGAGAGGAAAAGAAAAGCAAGGAAAGGAAAAATGTAGGTCATAGTATAATCTCATGAACCCGCCCCTCCTTCTCAAGTTACTAAATATATTTGCTCAAAAACTCGATTCAAGTACAGATTTCAGCTATTTTGGAAGATTCTTCCACGTGAAAGAACAGTTTCACGTTTTGAGAAATATTAATACTAAGTCATTGTCTTGCTGAGAGTTGTATAAGACGACTGATGATGTTATTTTGTCTCTGTGTGTTTAATATGAGGCTTCAACTTTCAACTAGCAGCTAGTTAGCTTAGCTTAGCTTAGCACAAAGACTGGACACAGGTAGCCTTGCTCTATCCAAAACTAACAAACTCCACCTACAAGCATCTCCTCTGAAGCTCACAGATTAACACATATATCCTAATAGTTTGAATTCATACAAAAATCAAAGTGTAAAAATGACAAATGATGGTTTTTCAGAGGATTAAGTGCCACGTGGACTTTGTTTCCAGTCTTTATTCTAAGCTAAGTGAACCAGCTGTTGGTTGTAGCTTTGTTTTTACCCCACATATATGAGAGTGGAGTATCTATTTATCTAACTGTGAGTGCTGAAGCAAAGGATAAGTATATTTCCTAACATGTGGAACTGTTCCTTTAATGCTAATTACTACTCAAACCTTACAGTACCATGTTTTGACTCACCCCCCCCCCCCCCCCTCCTCCTCCTCCAGGCCTCCAGGCTCACTTGATTTAGGTTAATTTGACTCATGATAAATGTATTAGGGGATTTAATTTGGTTTATTTAATGCTCTCTGTGGATATTTTTAAATAACCTGGTGTGTCAATAAGGACCCATTAGCCTTTTTTTTTTTTTTTTTTTTTGCTCTGGAGCCTTTTAACAGGTTAATCTGGTCATGTGAGTTACTACATTTTAAAGGGGAATAATGTGCTTTAATACTTACTTAGCAGATTCAGATTTCACTTACAAATGCACTGTTACAGATTAAACCACCCAACAGTATATAAAGTAGTTACAATGATATCCACCTCTATACCAGCTATCATTAAACTGCTGCTGAAACCTTAATGTATCAGTAATATTAATCTATCTATCTCTACGTAGCATATCTAAAGGCCATATCTAACACGATAAAAGTCTCATTTAGTCCCTGAATTAGCACATTTAGACATTGAATATCAGCTGTTATAGTGTTTATTCTAATTAGCATGAATCATTTAATCACTTTAAAAATTTAAGGAGTACAAGTTTCAAGCCTATAAGCATATTTATCTGATAGGACTCCTTTTGTTTTAATATCTCATGAATGTAATCATTGATATGTCGGTTATAGAGAGAAAGGGTGTTTGATTGAGTGGGACTGTTAAGGTTGTGCTCCCGGGTCAAATTGACCCTATCTCTTTTGACTGTTCCTTCCTTCCTTCCTTCCTCATTCCTTCTTTCCTCTCCTTACTTCCTTCCTCTTTTCCTCCTTCCTTCCTTTGTTACTTCCTTCCTTCCTCATTTCCTTTTTTCTCACTTCCTTCCTCTTTCCTCCCTTCCTTCCTTCTTCCTTCCTTCCTTCCTTCCTTCCTTCCTTCCTTCCTCCCTCTTTTCCTCCCTTCCTTCCTTCCTCCTTTCCTCCTTTCCTCCCTTCCTTCGTTCCTTCCTCATTTCCTTCTTTCCCCACTTCCTTCTTTTCTCTTTCCTCCCTTCCTTCCTCATTTTGTTCCTTCCTTCCTTCCTTCCTTCCTTCCTTCTTCCTCCAGTCTTTCCTCCCTCCCTCCTACCTTCATTCCTCCCTCCTTTCCTTCCTTCCTTCTTCCTACCTTCCTTCCTTCTTCCTCCCGTCTTTCCTCCCTTCCTCCTACCTTCCTTCCTCCCTCCTTTCCTTCCTTCCTTCTTTCTCCCTTCCTTCCTCCTTTCCTTCCTCTTTTCCTTCCTTCTTCCTCCCTTCCTTCCTTCTTCCTACCTTCCTCCTACCTTCCTTCCTCCCTCCTTTCCTTCCTTCCTTCTTTCTCCCTTCCTTCCACCTTTCCTTCCTCCTTTCCTTCCTTCTTCCTCCCTTCCTTCTTCCTACCTTCCTCCCTTGACTCAAGGACAACAGGAGGGTTAAATGAAGGATCAGAGCAGCACCTCTACCCCTCCCATCCTTCCTTCCTTTCTCCTTCTCCTTCATTCTGTCAGTCAGTCAGTGATGGAAACCAGTCTGACCTCCTTTTATAGGCGAGCTCCGTCCAGAACAAGTGTTGCAATGAAGAGAAGAATTATAGAGTCGTCTCCTCTTCAGAGCCAAGGCCGCTGCCAGGTTACGGTAAATATCTCCGTCAATGTCACTGTGTCACCAGCAACCACGTCAGTACGGTTATATTCCTACCCGCCCAAGCCCCCCCCCCCTTCTCGCCACCGGTTTTATGAGCTGTGCGCCCACATGTGACCTCTAATGGACAGGGGGGGGGGGGGGTGGTTTGTGTTTGTCTGTGTGTCTACGATGGAAGCAGTGAAGCTAATTTCCCAGAAGTCTGTCAGCTTTATTTTGTACAAACATTTGAAAATATTTCATTAGTATTTGTTCACAATTATCACCTCGGCCCGCGTGTTTGCCTTTCTGTATTTCTGTAGCTGTTAGGGTCGTTAAAAAGGAGGAAAAATAAGATGCAGAGTAACAGTGGATGGGTAATTAGGTTGTGGAAGTCAGTATATGTAGAATAATATTTAAAAAGCAAATGACTGCACAGTACATTTTTGTCCCATTTTGATCACTGTAGATGTTCATATTAGTCCCACATCCCCTCGGATGCAGGTTATGCCAACACGGTGGGTTACCTATTGGACCAACTTGATTGAATGTACAGTGTGTGTGTGTGTGTGTGTGTGTATATATATATGTGTGTGTGTGTGTGTGTGAATAATTTGTCTCCTCACAACTTCTCGTTCAGTCGAGAGGAATTCCAATTAGAGAACCCCCCCCCTTCCCCGTCCTCCCTTTTCTTTTGCAAACTGGAGCATCATATTTTATTCATTCGTTTGGCAAACTGTGCAAGAGAATTAAATTTGAGCAGCGATTCCGCAGACGCCGACTGACCGACCGACCGGCCGAACCCCTCCGCCGACATACCTGCTGCAACTCTCAACGCTATCGATTTTTAATTCACACTGAGGGGGATAACTTCATAAACTGCTTTTATTTATGCTCAAACTTTGGCCCACAGGGTCTGAGGTATGAGTCTGTAGGATATGAAATATACACTCTCTATGTGTGTGTGTATGAGAGAGAGAGAGAGAGAGAGAGAGAGAGTGTGTGTATGAGAGAGAGAGAGTGAGAGAGAGAGAGAATTTTTACATCTCTATTCTTGTCTTCAGAGGCTTCAGACTGAATAATTTTGTTGTTCCTCCCTCTAAAAACTTTATATTTACTGTTTCATGCTGTTTTATTAGGCTCAGGTCAAATTATTAATACATGTAAATGGTAATGGTAAATGGACTGTAGTTATATAGAGCCTTTCTAGTTTGCGACCACTCAAAGCGCTTTACATCACATGTCATTCACCCATTCACACACATTCATACACTGATGGCAGGAGCTACCACGCAGGGTGCCAACCTGCTCATCAACCATTCATTCACATTCATACACAGTTGGCACAGCAACAGGAGCAATTTGGGGTTAAGTGTCTTGCCCAAGGACACATCGACATGTGGACTGGAGGAGCCGGGAATCGAACCGCCAATCTTCCAATTGGAGGACGACCTACCTCCTGAGCCACAGCCGCCCCACCATGTAAGTACTTCTATACCCTCAGTGATATTGGGGCTATTCATCACTAGATCACCACTATTTATGATATATGGTTGTATTCTAATAAGCACTGAAGCCACAACATAGAGGACCTGGCATAGTTGATATGATACTTTATTGGTCTGCGTTTTCCATTAAATAAAGTTTTAGACCCTGCTCATGTGGAGTAAACTTGGGGTTTTTGGGGCCCCTGCGGTTCTGGGGGCCCTGAGCAGTTGTCCACTTCGCCTGGTTGGTAATCTGGTCTCAACAATGCATTGCCCTGCGTCTAACTTTCGACTCTTCCCAGGAGGTAGAGCTGGTCGTCCACTAATCAGAGAGACAGTGGTTCAACTTCTCCAGCCCTCATGTCGAAGTGACCTTGGGCTGTGTGTGTGTGTGTGTGTGTGTGTGTGTGTGTGTGTGTGTGTGTGTGTGTGTGAGCTTAGAAACATTATGGGGTGCTTTGGATTGGAAGTGCTGTATCGCTCCTGATGAGCAGGTTGGCAACTTGAATGGAAGCCTCTGCTGTGTGTGTGTGTGTGTGTGTGTGTGTGTGTGTGTGTGTGTGTGTGTGTGTGTGTGTGTGTGTGTGTGTGTGTGTGTGTGTGTGTGTGTGTGTGTGTGTGTGTGTGTGTGTGTGTGTGTGTGTGTGTGTGTGTGTGTGTGTGTGTGTGTGTGTGTGTGTGTTGTAAAGTGCTTTTAGTGGTCAGTAAGACTAGAAAAGTGCTATAGAAATGTAGTCCATTTACTCTGACATAAAACCAAGTTTTACTACCCTCAGCCTTTTGAAAAAGAGAGAACTGAACTTTCCAAAACGGTCCTCTCTTTCTTACAAAATGTTTTTTTTTTCAATTCCAAACAACATGCTCAAATTCAAAAAAAGTCCTCACTCTCTGAAAATGTCCTTGCTTTTACAAGAAAGTGCTCTGTTTCCACACATGTAGTAATTATGCAAATTGTCTCCCATTTCCAAAAACAGTTGTCATCTTCCATAAATATCCAAACTGTGAAAAAATATCCCTACTTCTAAAGTCTGAACGTACATGGATCCTCTTATATAACATATTACTGAGCTCCTTCCTTTAACCCTCCTGTTGTTTTCGAGTCAAGGAAAAGAGGGAGGGAGGGAGGGAGGTAGGAAGGAGGGAAGGAAGGAAGGGAGGAAGGAAAAGGAACGAAGGAAGGGAGGAAAAGAGGAAGGAAGGAGGTAAGGGAGGGAGGGAGGGAGGGAGGAAGGGAGGAAAGGAAAGGAAGGAAGGAAGGGAGGAAGGAAAGAAAGAATGGAGGGAGAAAGGAAAAGAGGAAGGAAGGAAGGAAAGGAAAGAAGGAAGGAAGGATAGGGAAGAAGGAAGGAAGGATAGGAAAGAAGGAAGGGAGGAAAGAGGGAGGAAGGAAGGAAGGAAGGAAGGAGGAAAGGAAAGAAGGAATGGAGGAAGGAAGGAGAAAGGAAAAGAGGATGGAAGGGAAGGAAGGAAGGAAGGACAGAGGAAAGAAGGAAGGAGGAAAGGAAAGAAGGAAAGGAAGAAGGAAGGAGGAAGGAAGGAAGGAGGAAAGGAAAGAAGGAAAGGAAAGAAGGACGGAAGGAGGAAAGGAAAGAAGGAAAGGAAGGAAGGAGGAAGGGAGGAATGAAGGAAGGGAGGAAGGTAGGGGGAGGAAAGAAAGAGAAGGAGAGAGGGAGGAAAAGAGGGAGGGAGTGAGGGAGGAAGGTAGGGGGTGTAAAGAAAGATAGAGGAAGGAAGGACAGAGGGAAGGAAGGAAGGGAGGAAAGAAGGAATGGAGGAAGGAAGGAAGGAGAAAGGAAAAGAGGAAGGAAGGAAAGGAAGGAAGGAAATGAAAGAAGGAAGGGAGGAAAGAGGGAGGAAGGAAGGAAAGGAAAGAAGGAAGGAGGAAAGGAAAGAAGGAAGGAGGAAAGGAAAGAAGGAATGGAGGAAGGAAGGAGAAAGGAAAAGAGGAAGGAAGGAAGGGAAGGAAGGAAGGACAGAGGAAAGTAGGAAGGAAGGAAGGAAGGAAGGAAGGAGGAAAGGAAAGAAGGAAAAGAAAGACGGAAGGAGGAAAGGAAGGGAGGAAGGTAGGGGGAGGAAAGAAAGAGAAGGAGAGAGGGAGGAAAAGAGGGAGGGAGTGAGGGAGGAAGGTAGGGGGTGTAAAGAAAGAGAGAGGAAGGAAGGACAGAGGGAAGGAAGGAAGGGAGGAAAGAAGGAACAGTCAAAACAGACGGGTCAATTTCACCCGGGAGGACGACAGGAAGTTTAACACGAACCACCACGACTAAAGATCTAAACCCAATTCTACCCTTAACCTTAAAACTCAGTCTCAACACTCAATTGCCCTTTTGAAGTTGTGAGGGCCGAACAAACTGTGCTCACAACTTTTCAACTGAAATTGGTTTTCCTCAAAAAAAGATAGAAAGACACACACACACACACACACACACACACACACACACACACACACACACACACACACACACACACACACACACACACACACACTTGGTTTACAGGCTCCATCATGGCGGAGCTGAGTGCCAATGTGTTGCTGTGGGAACTGAGATGTGTGTAGCGCCTCAGCAGAAGGAAGCCTGCAGCTCTGTTACTGTATACACACACACTTCCCACATCATCCTCTCACACACTGCTGAGCTTTAAAGGGCTGCTTGTGCCTCTGTGTTCAACTGCTCATGAACATTTAGCTCCAAAATGTCAACTTCTCATCTACCAAGGAAGAGAAAAAAAGGCCTATTTGACTCTTTTTTTTTCTAAAGCCAAATGTGTCCTAAAGGTTTTATTATCAACATTAACCTTTGTGTTGTCCTCCCGGGTCAAATTGACCCCTTCCTTCCTTCCTTCTTTCCTTCTTTCTGTCCTTCCTTCCTTCCTTCCTTCCTTCCTTTCTTCCTTCTTTCTGTCTTTCCTTCCCTCTTTCCCTCCTTCCTCCCTCCTTTCCTTCCTTCTTCCTTCCTTCCTACCTCCTTCCTTTGTTCTTTCCTTCCTTCCTTCCTTCCTTCCTTCCTTCCCCCTTTCCTTCCTTCTTCCTTCCTTCCTCCCTCCTTCCTTTGTCCTTTCCTTCCTTCTTCCTTCCTTCCTCCCTCCTTCCTTTGTCCTTTCCTTTCTTCTTCCTTCCTTCCTTCCTCCTTTCCTTCCTTCTTCCTCCCTCCTTTCCTTCCTTGACTCGAGGACAACAGGAGGGTTAAGGAGCTTTATAGCCCACATTTACAGTTTTGATTCTCAGCGCTCTCATCAACTTAATTTCTAAGAGCAGCAGGCAGCTGAACACTACCAGCACCAAACAGGAGGTGTAACATTACTGATGGATGGTGTAGAAAGTGCAACATCAAAGCTAAAGAGACAGATATTGCTCTGAGATGTTGGTCAAATTGATCCTGTCTGTTTTCTTTCCTTCCTTCCTTCCTTCTGTCTGTCCTTCCTTCTTCCCTCCCTCCCTCCCTCCTTCTCTCTTTCTTTCCTCCCCCTACCTTCCTTCTTTCCTCTGTCCTTCTTTCCTATTTTCCTTTCTCCCTCCCTCCCTCCTTCCGTCTTTCCTTTCCTCCATTCCTTCCTTCCTTCCTCCTTTCCTTCCTTCCTCCCTTCTTTCCTTCCTTCCTCCCTCCTTTCCTTCCTTCTTCCTCCCTTCCTTCCCTCTTTCCTTCCTTCTTCCTCCCTTCCTTCCTTGACTCGAGGAGAACAGGAGGGTTAAACATGTCATTGAAGTCAAATTTGTAGAGAAAAGGTAGAACATTTCCAACATGCTCATCTTTCTGTTTATACTGTGTCTGTTTTCTTCTAATATGACACTTAAATCTTTTGTGATGGATCATTTTTTGGTCTGATATCGAGTCGTCTGATCTCAGCTTTAAACATAAATGCAGTTTTTTTTTACAAGTGATCGAATCTAATAATAGATTTTCATCCGACTGTGACAACATGTGAATGTGAGCTTGCTTATCGTTGAAGGTGTTTCCGTTGTTTTGTTTTGTTTGACAAGTTATTCTTAGCACCTCGCTTCAAGTGTGTGTGCGTGTGTGTGTGTATGTATGTGTGTGTGTGTGTGTGTGTGTGTGTGTGTGTGTGTGTGTGTGTGTGTGTGTGTGTGTTCGCGCTGCACAAGAGTGTTGTTTAACAAGCTTAGCAGGATCATGTGCTGAGTAATCTGCTGGTAATGAGGCTCACTGTGGTGCGTGTGTGTGTGAGTGTGAGAGAGAGCGTGTGTGTGTGAGTGTGTGTGTGTGTGTGTGTGTGTGTGTGTCTACATGCACAGTGTTTGAGTGTATATCTTTTAATTACGACTGCCCAAAACCCAGTCGGGGTGTAACTCACCTACCTTCATTTACATTTCTTTTTTTTTAACAAGAGCATTTCTACACCTCACTGTGCCAAACACTCCTCACAACACAATCTGGAGCCGCTTTTTCTCGGATATTTCAAACTACGGCTCATACATGATGAAATCTGTGTTGGATATTCTTCAATCAGCATTGTAAAATCTCATATCTGGAGCGTATCTTATCTCGCCACTTTGATACTATCACAATACGGAGTTCAGGCATTTTTTTCTCATGTGACTGATGTCTTATTTTGAATGCCACTCAAATCGCATTTCTGGTGTATTACATCATACTACCAAAATGTCTCACTTCGTATATACAGTATGTTAATATCCGGAAAGCAATACATGTGGAAAAAAAGCCCAAAACCTTGAGATATGACTAAAAGCTGCGTTTTTAGATGTTGGAGGATATGATTCAAATCTGATCAATATGACTGTAAATACTTTGAAACTGTTTAAATATAGAGTTCATTCACTCCTATTGGGAATGACACACACACACACACACACACACACACACACACACACACACACACACACACACACACACACAGAGAGAGAGAGAGAGCATTTCATTTTTATACATACTTAATATTTGGCTGGTGTAAATGTTAATATCCAAAAAAGTGTTATACAGAAGGAAACTTTCATATCTGTCTCCAGTCTGAAACCACTTTGATATTACTGGAATTTTTCCAGGAAAAAAAAAAAAGAGAAACACAGGCACATCAGTCAGGTAATAGTAAACTGCAACAGACATCCTAAATCAGAGTAGCGGCATGTGACCCTCAACACAACAGAAATAACATATCTACCCCTCTAAGTTGCTTCTGTCATGTCAGTCAGGGGTAAGTGGAAGATCTGTCGTCTTAACTAATTGTAGGAATGGGCCCAAAACTTTCCCAAATGTACTGGAGCAGCCAGATAAAGATAGTCTGATTTTCTCCAGTTTAAGAAAATCAAGGGTGTCTCTAATCCTGTAGTCATATTTTGAAGTGCACAAAAAAGCAGTTTCTTGTAAATGACTTATATGTCTTCATTCATATATGTTAAAGTGTATTAAGTAGGAGTGGGAATCACCAGGGGCTCCACGATACCATATTATCACCATACTTATTGTGATATACTGCAGTGCATATATATATATATATAATTATGTCCCCAAAGGAAAACTTCCTCCTGCACGCTGACTGTCACCTCTGCTGACTTCACCAAAAAACAAACTAGAGCCCCCTAGTGGACTGAAAAAGCAACAGATTTTATTTTTCTAGTACCAAAAACTTACATTTTCATTTCCAAATTCATATAATATCCGTGTATCGATATTGCGATACTTTGCTGATTCGATTTTTCCCCCACCTCTATTATTAAGAGGAGGATTCTTACTTATATGACTCTTTGCCTTATAGTGAATATTCCATGTTATGATTAAATCCAACCAAATCTCTGATATCAGTCTCGATAACTACTCTTTGAATTGTATCCGATATGGTTTTTCTTTTTTTTAATTATTTTTTAATTTTATTTAGTATTTTCAATTTAAGGAAAACAAATTGACAACAGGCAGTCAAGGGAAAAACAGTTGATAATATTATTATATATAATGTCCAATGTCCTTAATTTTTAATGTGTAGCGTCCTCAATTGTTTTGATGAAAGTAGTCCATTTCTCCCATTTCCTCTCTAGTTCTGAGAGTAAAAGTCATCTTTTCCATTAAACATATTTCCTTCACTCTGTCCATCCACTGGTTAAGGCTTGGAGACTCAGTTATATACCAGCACTTTGTTATAGCTTTCTTACAAGCCACCAACAGTATTTTACATAGATACCAGAGTGGTATCTATGAGTGGTCTGTGTTCATGTTACCGCACTGCCTCCAGCACTGTTCTTGTGATTGAGAGAATTAGATTTTTATAAGAGCTGCTCTGAAAAAACTCATTTTTCCAGCCAAATATTCTCCACTTTTTTGAACTCGGCCGATATGGTTTTTCAATAGTTAAAATGCCTTAAATTACACTTATTCCTTCTCCTTCATTAAAAAGAAACATAATATATGAATTTACAAATATTTCTAATTTCAAAAGTAAAAAAAAAGTCCCTACCTCCTCCTCTTCCTCGCTCTCTGTAAGAAAGTATTCCTCTTACTCCTGGCAGGATATTACAATCCTCGTCAGTCATGGTGCCATTGTGGTGATGAAAGTTTGTAGTTTCTTTCTCCTGAGACTGACATCGGCTCCCTTCAGTAGTCATCATGTCCGAGAAGCTTTTCACCCTCTTCTTAAAGAGCTTTAATAAAATAAGAAAGTTTCATTTGAATTCAGTTCCCAGTTTTCATGTTCACCATTAAACAGAATTTATTTCTCAGCATTTCAATTTAAGCCGAACATCTCTAATAAAGTGTTTTTTTTTTAATATTCAGTGTTGAGTGTAAAGCAGAGCAGACGTCTCCCCAAAAAGCTTTTAAAAGCTTTTAAAAAAACTCAAACTCACTTCAAAGTTATCAAACTCCAAAAAACACAGAAAGATATTAGCTTCATATAAAGCTTTAACCCTTCTGTTGTCCTCATGTCAAGGAAGGAAGGAAGCAAGGAGTAAGAAAGGAGGGAGGAAGGAAAGGAAAGAAGGAAGGGAGTTAGGAAAGGAAGGAAGGAAGGGGGGGAGTAAAGAAAGGAGGGAGGAAAGAAGGAGGGGAGGTAGGAAAGGAAGGAAGGAAAGAGAGAAGGAGGGAGGGAGAGAGAAAGGAAAAGAGGAAGGAAAGAAGGAACGAATGAACGAAAGGAGGGAGGAAGGACGGAAGAGAAGGAAAGGAGGAAGGAGGGAGGAAGGAAGGACAGATGGAAGGAAGGAGGGAGGAAGAATGGAAGAGAAGGAAAGAAGGAGGGAGGGAGGATGGAAGAGAAGGAAAGAAGGAAGGAGGGAGGAGGGAGGTAGGAAGGAGGGAGGAAGGATGGAAGAGAAGGAAAGAAGGAAGGAGGGAGGAAGGAAGGACAGACGGAAGGAAGGTAGGAAAAAGAAACAGTCAAAACAGACTGGGTCAATTTGACCCGGAAGGACGACAGGAAGGTTAAAAACATTTTTGCTGTGGATTTGGTTCTTCATCACTTCCACTTTAAGTCCACAGGAGGAGGAATGATGATGATGATGATTACAGCAAGAAGAAAAAAACATGTTCATTTGTCTCTTCGTCTCTTCGTCTCTTTGACTGTTTGACTGTTTGAAGACAAACTTGGAAAAACTGTGAATTCATCCTTCAAAGAGATATTTTCACACAATCCATAAAATCAGTCTGCCTCGCTTGTCTTCACTACTGGCATGTTTCCTCAAAGATAAAGGCTGAGACCCTTAAGTACAACAGTTGTTCGATATGTAGGAATCAAAATAAAAGAAATACCCCACCCCCCCCCACCCCGTCACACACACACACACACACACGTTTCCATTTACACTTTCAATTTTGTCTTTTGTATTTACACAGCAGGTTTAGAGGCTTGTACAGTAGTTCAATAGTTTATTTCACACTATTTATACCAAAGGACTGATCTGCATGAATAAAAATAAATGAACACTGAGTGGATTTACGTATTACGGAAGCGTATTGCATTCAAAAAATCCTGTTCTTCTGACTTATCTTTTTTCCTGTTTTTCTGGCTATTTTTCCCCTGTTTTTCGGGGTAATTATTTTTCTGTTTTTCATGGGAATTTTTTTCTCTGAATTATCGAGATACTCTGGCGAGAACATCTGACCTGCAAGTGACTCCCATCTACGGTGACTCCTGCTCCACACATATGCCCCCGTCTTCAACTCTCTACCTTTCTTCAGGTGCCTGCGTAAGGTCGACAAACTAATAGTAATAATACCATCTATAATAATAGTAATACCATCTATATGACTCGGAAAAGAAAATTAGCCCGAAAAACCAAGCATAAAAATAAATTACTCAGGAAAACAGGAAAAAAATATGAAGAAAAACAGAAATAATTACCTCGAAAAACCGATCAAAACAAATTACGCAGAAAAAACTATTTTTGTGGACCTTTTTTTTTTTTTTTTTTTTAATTCAAGTGAATGCAATACGCTTCCGTAACATACATTTGATTCATGACCAAGGTGAAAAGTTTATTATCTAATTAATTTGATAACGACAATAATTCTTCTGCAGTGTTTCATTACACTTTAATTGAGCTGTTTATTAATTCTCTGAAGGGAGACTCTTCATCGCCTCTTCTACTTCCTTTTAAACGTGATCAGAGCTCTAGTGTTTTCCTCAGTGCCCTCTTGAAAGGTCGGAGGCAGGTCAACTCCTGTGATCCTTCTGAACTCAGCGAACTCCTGGATTTTCATTATCGTTGAACCTTTATTTCACCGGGTAAATCCCGTTGGACGTACAAGATCTCTTTTTTTCAAGGGAGCACTGACCAGGATATATATATAAGAAGCAATATATACAGTGAGGACAGGAGGAAGGAGGAAAAGAGGAAGGAAGTAAGGGGAGAAGGAAGGAAGGAAGGAAGGAAAGGAGTAAGGATGAAAAGAGGAAGGAATTTAGGAGAGAAGGAAGGGAGGAAGGAAGGAAGGAAGGACGAAAAGAGGAAGGAATTTAGGAGAGAAGGAAGGAAAGGAGGAAGGAAGGAAGGAGTAAGGAGGGAGGGAGGGAGGGAGGGACGGAGGAAGGAAAGGAGTAAGGAAAGGAAGGAAGGAAGGAAGCAAGGAAGGAAAGGAGCCAGGACAAAAAGAGGAAGGAATTTAGGAGAGAAGGAAGGAAAGAAGGACGGAAGGAAGGAGTAAGGAGGGACGGAGGGAGGGACGGAGGAAGGAAAGGAGTAAGGAAAGGAAGGAAGGAAGGAAGGAAAGGAGCAAGGACGAAAAGAAGGAATCCTCCTCCTTTCCTTCCTTGTTCCCTCCTTCCTTCCTTGTTCCCTCCCTCCTTTCCTTCCTTCTTCCTTCCTTCTTTCCTTCTTCCTCCCTCCCTTCCTTGAATCGAGGACAACAGGGGGGTTAGGTTTCAAATATAAACACATTCAAGTCTCATTTTTAACTTTGCTCATAATAATTTCCTCCTAACTTAGCCTTTCCATCACACTGATCTTATTTACTACTTTCTTCTAGTACCGATTACATAACTCAACCTAAAAATACGTTTCCCCTCTATTAGTGGATTTACGGTAAATCTCAATACAAAGATGCAACTATGGGTCACTTTGATTTTTAGTGATTTATCAGCGTTTATATGCATTTATTTATATATGTAATGTATATCTTTATGTGTGTGAACCTGCAAGCATCTGTGTTTCCTCTCTGTGTTGGTCAGGGTTTAACTGAATTAAGATGACTGAGGCTGGTGCTCTTCCCAATCGCCCCAGATTGGGCTTTTGGAGTGAAAATCCTCCAGGGAAGCACTAATCCCTGACTGTCGGGAGCAATTTTTATTCCGTAAGCAAAGCTTTCTCACTCTATCTCTCTCTTGCTTGCTCCCTCTCTTGCTCTATCGCTCTATTTATAGCCCTCTTAAGCTGCTCTGCGTGCCACTGTTTACATTTAGAGCCCCCCCCCCCTCCTCTTTAGATTTAGACCC
>NC_070584.1:30336506-30390164 GCF_027409825.1 Scomber japonicus | reverse complement strand
GGCTTGGAGGTGTCAGGAGAGCTGAAAGCCTACATATATGTAGTTGTTGATTTGCTGTTGATCTTTTATTACCTCCACATATTTCAGCAACAGATTGTAAAGGGTTCGGATTCATCTGGAATTGTATCCATTCAGGATTGAATTCATATTTTAATCCCGTTCATGTAAAATTCTCTCACAAGCAACACCGAGGGAAATTCATTAAAAAAAAGTAAAAATTAAAAAAAAATACAACAATCTGGCAGGCTTTTAAAAATAAAAATTACTTTCAAAGACACAACTGGTGCCATATGAAAGGAGTTCAGAAACTCTGTGTGTGTGTGTGTGTGTGTGTGTGTGTGTGTGTGTGTGTGTGTGTGTGTGTGTGTGTGTGTGTGTGTGTGTGTGTGTGTGTGTGTGTGTGTGTGTGTGTGTGTGTGTGTGTGTGTGTGTGTGTGTGTGTGTGTGTGTGTGTTTAAATGATAGTTGCATTGGAAATGTTTTTTCAGCTTCCCTCCGACATCTCTTGCTGAGGGAGATGAGAGGAGCTGACACACAGAATTAAAAATATCTCTCAATAACACTCCCACACACACACACACACACACACACACACACACACACACACACACACACACACACACACACACACACACACAGAAACCCAAGAGGCCACACACACACACACACACACACACACACACACACACACACACACACTACTGCTGAACACTCTCTTTTTGTGTCTCTCTCATCTTTTTCATTTCCCCTCTCGTGCATATGGATACATACATACATACAATCTGCTGCTTGTTGTGTGATTCAAACGACATCAAAGTGTACAAGTGTCACAGAGCGCTGGTTTCACTTGATTTTTTTTTCTTCATTCTTTTGACCCCCACATTTTAGCATTCTTGCACAATTTAAGCATGGTGTAAAGATAAGCATGTATCCATTTAGCCCTGCAGAGCCATTATGCAGACAAACAAGTTCAAGAGGCTGTATGAATATCAGTATTCATGTATGAGAGCTGGTTTCAGTGCTGGTCTATTCTGGTCTTCCACAGGAGAAGCATGGAGCTAATTGTGTTTTGTATGAATGGCAGCGAGCGGGTTTATTCATGAATGCAAACAACACTGCAGCAGCAGCAGTAGCGGCAGTAGCGGCAGCGGCGGCGGCGGCGGCAGCAGCTTCCTCAACCCTGGTGGAGGGCTCCTATTCATGAATGTGCTGAAGAGCCCAGTCTGCTCGGTTCCCATTTATCTGTCTCTGTGTTTGCCTGCCAACTGGCTCCCATCACACACACACACACACACACACACACACACACACACAGACACAGCAGGTCCATGTGCAGGAAATCACCTGGCTGTGATTACATGAGTAGGGCGGCTGACAAATCAAAGCCACAATCTCGGGATCACCTGGTTTGAGGCGGTACTAGACTTGCTCTGACATTTTCAAAGTTTATTATAAATTTATGATTTACTCCCTCTACACACACACACACACACACACACACACATGCACACTCACACACATCCTTTCACCACACAGCTGCTTTCCACTGCATGTCTACACCCTCTTCCCATCTTGCACCCTTCTCAACCCCACCTTCTGTTTGCAGTGGTTGGTGGGAAGGTATGTGTGGTTCGGTCACCTCTGAAGCTTTCATCTGCACCGCCCCGTCCTTCATGTCACAGCCTCAATTTGGAGAAATGTCAGTGAGCACAATGAGCCGGCAGGGCAGGGGCGCTGTGTCACAGCGGCGCAGACAGATACGAACACACCAGCTGCACTCATCATCTCAAACCACCTGAAAGAAAGTCAGAGAGAGAGAAAGAATGAGAGAGTGTGAGAGAGAGTGATAGAGGGAGAGAGAGAGGGAGAGAGAAAAAGAGAAAGACAGAGAGCAACAGAGAGAACAACAGATTGAGAGAGGGAGCCAGGGTGTCAGATTGGGAAACACCTCAGCAGCATATCAGTCACAACTGCTAGCCTTACTGCCTCTGTTGCCATGGCAACGGGGGACTGTCAGGCATCCTGGAGGGAGGGATGGTCCAAAAATCTGCAGCTGTCACTTACTTTAGGAGAGAAAGAAATGGAGCTACTGTGTGTGTTTGTGTGTGCATGTGTGTGTGTGTATGTGTGTTAGTGCACGTGTGTGTGTGCATGTGTGTGTGTGTTGCCTGGCTGCTGCTGCTGTATCACTTCAATTCACTTCACTTCACGGGTAAGATGCTAAACAGGAAAGATGAGACACTTTGAATGAGCCTGTGGGGATGTGGAGATGGAAAATAATGCTCTGCTTTATGTTCCAAAACAACTTAAACTGTTTAACCACTGCTCCATGGACACATCTATTTATACACAGCACCTTTACACACTGGAACCGCACTCACTTAAATTAAGAGAAAAGTAATTAGAGAGAGGAAGCAATGACTTTAAATGGCACTTACAGGAATTTAACACCTGTTAAAACATGTCAGAATAAAAAGCGGGAAAGCTGCTGAATTAAAAACCAAATTTCACAAGTAATTAATTCAAAACTCAAATTAAATGTTTTAGGAGCTGTTTAAACATCTCAATTTTATATGTTTTATATGTCTTCAGATCTAGAAGGAGACTGTTTCACATTTTGGGTCATGACCTGCAAAAACTTCTCCATAAATTTTGAACTTTTTTTTAGACTAAAAGTCCCTTTTTTAAGTTTACTTTGCTGTGAATACAAATAAACAGCTAGAGGAACAATGCCTTTAATTTCTTTAAACATCGTACACTTGCTTTAGTTAGAATTATAATGTTATAATGATATAATGAAAACTTTAAAACTAGAATCAGCTGCCCATGAATATCACATTGATTAAAAATAGATTCATCTTCAATAAGCTGCTAAAACAAACAAAGAAATAGGAGTTGATGTAATTATTATCATTATTAGTTCTTAACCCTCCTCGTGTCAAAGAAGGAAGGAAAGGAGGGAGGAAGGAAAGGCAAGAAGGAAGGGGGGAGGAAAGAAAGGAAAGAAGAAAGGGAGGTAGGAAAGGAAGGAAGGAAAGAGAGAAAGGGGGAGGGAGGGAGAAAGTAAAAGAGGAAGGCAAGAAGGAAGGAAGGGAGGAAGGACAGATGGAAGGAAGGATGGAAGGAAGGACGGAAGGAAGGAAGGAAGGACAGAAGGAAGGGGGGGGGGGGAAAGAAAGAGATAAGGAGGGAGGGAGGAAGAAAGGAAAAGAGGAAGGTCAGAAGGAAGGAAGGAGGGAGGAAGGATGGAAGAGAAGGAAAGAAGAAGGGAGGAAGGAAGGACAGACGGAAGGAAGGGAGGAAGAAGAAACAGTCAAAACAGACGGGGTCAATTTGACCCAGAAGGACGACAGGAATGTTTAAAATGTAAGACAGTGCAGAGACGAGAGTGTGTGAGCTCCGTTCTGCAGCGTCACGGCAACAAGCATCAAAACCCAACTACACACACACATGATCTTCTCCTCTTTCCAGATGAGGGTCAGACTGTCTTTCTTCTCTGCTGTTGTGATCTCGACTCTTCATCCTCTTCATCCTCTTCATCGTATCGATTTAAAAGGCGCTAGTGGACGATAGTGGATATTGACTACGTGATAATTGACTGTGTGCACGTAGAGACTTTTTTGTTAGCGGACCCAAAGTGCTTCACATTGACTCCTTCATTGATGTGACAGTCCATTGACTTCCTCGGACATCTGAGCAATCTGAAGCACATGTGACAAAAAGCGAGGTCATCGGTCCTGCTGCTGACACACCTGCATGTGTCTTCAGACGACCTCTACGTGCACTAAAGAGCATCTGCTTTTAGATTGTAAAAGCCTGTTATTATTATCAGAGTCCTGCCTGATCAAACTTCCTTCCTTCCTTCCTCCCTTCCTCCCTCCCTTCCTTCCTTCCTTCCGTCCATCCGTCCTTCCTTCCTTCCTTCCTTCCGTCATCCGTCCTTCCTTCCTTCTGTCCTTCCTTCCATCCTTTCTTCTTTCCATTTGTCCTTCCTTCCATCCTTCGTTCCTTCCTTCCTTCTGTCCTTCCTTCCTTCCCTCCTGCCTTCCTTCCTTCCTTCCTTCCCTCCATCCTTTCTTCTTTCCTTTCTTCCTTCCATCTGTCCTTCCTTCTCTCCTTCCGTCCTTCCTTCCTTCCGTCCTTCCTTCCTTCCTTCCTTCCTTCCTTCCTTCCTTCCTTCTGTCCGTCCTTCCTTCCTTCCTTCCTTCCGTCCGTCCTTCCTTCCTTTCTTCCTTCCTTCCTTCCATCCATCTGTCCTTCCTTTCTTCTGTCCTTCCTTTCCTTCCTTCCTTCCTTCCCTCCATCTGTCCTTCCTTCCTTCTGTCCTTCCTTCCATCCTTTCTTCTTTCCTTTCTTCCTTCCATCTGTCCTTTCCTTCTCTCCTTCCGTCCTTCCTTCCTTCCGTCCTTCCTTCCTTCCTTCCTTCCTTCCTTCCTTCCTTCTGTCCGTCCTTCCTTCCTTCCTTCCTTCCGTCCGTCCTTCCTTCCTTTCTTCATTCCTTCCTTCCATCCATCTGTCCTTCCTTCTTCTGTCCTTCCTTTCCTTCCTTCCTTCCTTCCTTCCATCTGTCCTTCCTTTCCTTCCTTCCATCTGTCCTTCCTTCCTTCTGTCCTTCCTTTCTTCCTTCCATCTGTCCTTCCTTCCTTCTGTCCTTCCTTCCTTCTGTCCTTCCTTCCTTCTGTCCTTCCTTCCTTTTATCCCTCCTTCCATCCTTCCATCTGTCCTTCCTTCCTTCCTTCCTTCCATCTGTCTTCCTTCCTTCCTTCCTTCCTTCCTTCCTTCCTTCCTAAGATCTAAGATCAGCTGTTAGGGTAAGTGTTCCCATTAAGCACCAAAATCTAAGCTACCGATGACCTCGCTTTTTGTCTAAGCTAGTCCTTTCCTTCCCTCTTTCTTTGCTCCCCCCTACCTTCCTCCCTTCCTTCTTTCCTCTGTCCTTCTTTCCTTCCTTCCTCCCTTCCTTTCTCCCTCCACCCCTCCTTCCTTCTTTCCTCCATCCTTCCTTCCTTCCTTCCTTCCTTCCTTCCTTCCTTCCTCCCTCCCTCCCTCCCTCCCTTCCTCCTTTCCTCCTTTCCTTCCTTCTTCCTCCCTTCCTTCCTCCTTTCCTCCCTTCCTTCCTCCTCCTTTTCTTCCTTCTTCCATCCTCCCTCCCTCCCTCCCTTCCTTCCTCCCTTCCTTCCTTCTTCCTCCCTTCCCTTGACTCGAGGACAACAGGAGGGTTAAGGATATAAGTTCAGGTGGAAGAGCTCCTATCAGTTAGAGCAGGATAATTACTATTTTATTTTTATTATGATTAGATCAGCTGATTTGTGCTCAGTCTATAAACTCTTCTCTGCTGAACTGTAAATCCTGATGTGTGTTGAAGGTCTTTATCAAGCAGCTGTGACATGGCAGGACACTTAATTCATGTCCTTAAATGATGCATATTCATGATTTCATTTGTGTTTAACCCTTGTGTCGTCCTCCCGGGTCAAATTGACACTGTCTGTTTTGTCTGTTCCTTCTTTCCTCCCTTCCTTCCTTCTTTCCTCCCTCCTTTCTTTTTCTTCCTTCCTTCCTCCCTTCCTTCCCCTGCCTCCCCCCTTCCTTCCTTCTTCCTCTCTTCCTCCTTTCATTCCCCCCTCCCTTCTTTCTTTCCTTCCTTCCTTTTTCCCTTCCTTCCCTCCTTCTTTCCTCCCTCCCTCCTACCTTCCTTCCTCCCTCCTTTCCTTCTGTCCTTCTTCCTTCCTTTCTTCTTCTCCCTTCCTTCCTTCTTCCTCTCTTCCCTCCTTCTTTCCTCCTTCCTTCCTCCCTGCTTCCTTCCTTCTTCCTCCCTTCCTTCCTTCTTCCTCTCTTCCCTCCTACTTTCCTCCCTCCCTTCCTTCTTCCTCCTTTCTTTCTTTCCTTCCTTCCCCTGCCTCCCCCTTCCTTCCCTCTTCCTCCCTTCCTCCTTTCCTTCCTCCCTCCCTCCCTTCTTTCCCTCTCCCTTCCTTCCTTCCTTCTTTCCTCCCTCCCTCCCTCCCTCCTACCTTCCTTCCTCCTCCTTTCCTTCCTTCCTTCCTTCCTTCCTTCCTTCCTCCTTTCCTTTCTTCTTTCTCCCTTCCCTCCTTCTTCCTCTCTTCCCTCCTTCTTTCCTCCCTTCCTTCCTTCTTCCTCCCGTCCTTCCTTCTTCCTCTCGTCTTTCCTCCTCCCTCCCTCCTACCGTCCTTCCTCCCTCATTTCCTTCCTTCCTTCTTTCTCTCTTCCTTCCGTCTTCCTACCTTCCTCCCTTGACTCGAGGACAACAGGAGGGTTAACCAAATTATCACACAGCAAAACTGGAGCTCTCTCACATCCTTGCACATGAATACTGCTCAGAGTGCACAGAGAGGAGGAGGGGGGGGGGGGGGGGGGGGGTACAGGAGGTTAAGCAACATTAATCCACCATGCATATGAATCAGTTCAGACATTTCCAGTACATATTGTATTCTTCTAGTTCCCTGTCAAGCACTTTTTTAACTTTGGGATTTTTTTGGGGGGTGTTATAAAATCAAAAATGACTTATTATTATAGTGCTTCCTTCATCTAAAGTGTAAATATGTCATAATTGTGATGGCTACACATTTAAATGCACATATGTGGAAATCTTGAAGACCTCTGCTGTAAATCCTTTTATATAATTTACTTAATCTCACATTTCTTCCTTTTTTTCCCTTTTACTTTAATCCTTTATTCTAAATGACCTTTTCTTCTTGTCAGTTAATATTCCTGCTGGATGCTTCTACTGCTTATCTGTCCACATTGCATATTTATATGTCCTTCTTTGGTAATATTGTTAATTATACTTTCATTTGTGCAAGCCTTCTTATCCTGTGAGTATTTGTTCTGCACACATACACACACACACACACACACACACACACACACACACACACACACACACACACACACACACACACACACACACACACACACACAAGCCTGAATTCACATTAAACAACCTGCAGTCAGTGCACTGAAATACACAAAATATGCAAATGTGCACCAAAAATGCCCCCCACCATAACAATGCTGCATCGTAGCCTATTTTTTAAGATGCACGTCACATTTCTTACATTTTCACTGTTAATTCGGGGGGAGAGCGCTATTTTTAGTCTTTCTGCACGACCATTACCTTATCTCTCTCTCTCTCTCTCTCTCTCTCTCTCTCTCTCTCTCTCTCTCTCTCTCTCTCGTATTTTTTCCCCCTCTTCTGTTAAATCTCTGTATGAAACGAACACTTGACTCCGCAATAAAATATATATAAGAGGAAGAGGTGCGGGAAAGACCAAATTGTTGCTAAATTGGAGCATCCACCGGTGCAGCTGGTCTATTTTTAGCTGGGAACTACATCAGCTCTGACTGCAGACACTGTGAGGGGAAATCACCAGCGCTGTTTTGCTGCTGCCTTCACCCCAACCAGTGAGGCAAATTACAGCCAGGGGGAGGAAAAGCAGAACATGATGTTTACTGTATGTGAGCTGCGCGTATTACAGGCGAAAGAAAGAGAGAAAGTCATCCAAGGGGAAAAGAAAATATCAAATTATTATTATTGTTGTTATTTTGTGATGGGGAGGAGGGGGAAGGGGAGGGGGTTTTTCTCTGAGCCTCGTGGTGAGATGTTTTGATTATCCTATGAGTCCTGTAGGAGCGCAGAATCACCGGTAACCCTGTCTGCACAGCAGGTGGTCCAACTCATACTGAGAGAGGGAGAGAGGGAGGGAGAGAGAGCGCGAGTGCGAGAGAGAGAGAGAGAGAGAGAGGGAGGCGTGCTGCACATTGGTCGGGCTACTTTTCTGACGACACACCAACAATCGTCAACCTGTAGGTCTCCACTGCCACCCTCTCCCCCTCTCTAACACCGAGCCCCGACCCCTCGGACATCCAGGACGCATGAACTGGGAGAGGGTGCCGGCGGTTCGTTCCCCGACCGGAGGAGAGGCACCGGAAAGTTAAAGGGAGGGGGGGGAGGGAGATCGTGCACCATCTCCCGCTTCATGAATGGCCGGAACATGGAGGAGATACCATTCGAAAGAGTCAAGACCCGGCGGAGGAAGGGTCACTGCCCGGCCGGTGCACCCCTGGGCGCCATCGCCTGCGAGGACGAGTTCAACAGCCACGAACTGGAGGCTCTCTTCCAGAACTACAACCTGAAGCTGGAGCAGACCGCCACCCTCAAAGCTCTGGCGGTGCTCATCGTGGCCACGTCGTCGCTGTCCCTGGTGGAGCTGCTGTCCAGCCCGCGTCTCACCTTGTCCAAGGGCTCCTACCCGGTGCACTGCGTGGTGTTCCTGTCGCTGTTCATCGTCACCAACGTCAAATACCTGCAGGTGACGCAGCTGCAGCAAATAGCGAAGCTGGCCCTGCTGTTCAGCTTCACCTTTGCTCTGCTCTGCTGCCCGTTCCCGCTGGCTCTGGGCACGTCGGAGCTGGTGGACGCCGCTGCCCCTGAGCAAGGCGTGTGGCAACTCATGTTGGTCACCCTCGTGGCTTACGTGCTGTTGCCGGTGCGGACCCTGCTGGCTGTGCTGTTTGGGGTGATGTTGGCTGCGTCCCACTTCATTGTCATAGCGACGTCGGTCACGGAGAGGAGACAGAAGCTGTGGAGACCGGTAAGTGCTGCACCGGCGTCCCGGTCAGCTTGCCAGTCACTCATCCAAACTCCACTGCCTCAATGCCTGAATATAGTTTTATTTAAACCATCATGAAATTAAAATAAGTAGTCAGTTGAGTTCTCAAATCACTCAGCAGCTGCGGTCCAAGCACCCTTAAGCAACTCCAGTAGAGCAGCAGCGTGGTTGTGTTTGGAAAGCTCCCAGCAATGAAGCGACTGTGTGAGTGTGAAAAGTGGTGCTCAGAGGCAACATGCTCGCTCATCCGACTTTCTGTGGAGAAGTAAAAGGTTAAAAATCCACTACAGTGATCGATTTTAGCTCCAGGATACTGTAGCTGTGAAATTGGAAACGGGTAGAAAGTTTGAACTTTTTGCGCAGCAGAGTAATGAAGTAGACGAGGAGCTGTCCAGCTGCCGGTGCTGAAACAGGCGCTGAGATTTCCTGCAGAGCCTCAGACAGAAAATTGCTGTTGATACTTGAGTGGTGCTTGTACGCCAAATTGTAGGTGAAGAGAGGGAACAGTTTTAGGACAGAGAATGTCATTTTTCCACCACCATATCAACCTTTCTGTGGCTTGTGACCCTTTAAAATGAAGCAAAGTCAACTTGTGACCCCTAATCAGAAGCTGCTAATGTCACTACTGTATGTGGTGAGTAGTTCAACCAAAGACTCATTTTTTTCCCTTTTAAATTGTTTTATTTATAAAGTCTGAGGAGTGTTAAGATCTAAAATTATCCAGTAATCCACAAGTAAGACACATGGATTAGAAAAACAAACATAATTTTGTGGAGGAATATATTTTGAATCCTGTTTACTCCTCAAACATGTCAGATTTGGATCCACGCTGCCATAAAACAAAACAATCCTGTGGCACTGAAAAGATTTGTAATACTTTTGACACACTTTATTAATTTTGGACTAAAGCACAGCTGCCCCTTGTGATCCCTCATCAAACAAACCTCATCCTCTGACGTGTCCAGTTCAACCAAAGGATGATCTCTGTCTGTATTTTTATTTTTTGGGGAGGTCACCCGTAGTTCAACTAGAAAAGATTAGAGAGGAAAAGTCTAAAACGTAAACCTAACTTTGTGTGGCATAAATATATTTTTTTGCCCTCCCCTGTTAATCATTTCCTTTCATATTTCATTTTGGGATGGGGTCCAAAATGATCCCTTTGCTATAGTTTATTAGTTCCAGTCTGAAGTGGAGTGAGGTGGTTTTGTTTACGCTGTGTTCATCTGCTCACAATACAGAAAACATACCATCCATCTGGCTTTGTAGGATTAGAGTGCTTCTCAGACCTTTCACCTCTGACCTTTTGGAACAACACAGAGTGGTTATACAGTTCATCCTCCAAATGAAGTGGCAGGATCAATAGTCCCAGATCATTAATCAATAATGCACTTTGTCCCTGAGCCTTTTTTTCCCCCCACTTCACAGCTTTTATTCTTTGAGTAACACCTATGATTCATGTTGTAATCCTTGTGCTGACCTTGATGTCTTCTAGTCAGTCCATCCTATGGATTAATCAAGGATTGGAGTATAATCTAAGCAGGATGGTATGCATGCAGAACAGAGATGCACATATGGACACGTGCGCTACTTCAGATTGACACACACACACACACACACACACACAAACACGGAGCACATAGAATAGATGACCCTGCTGGCTTTTGTTTGGCATGTCTGTTCTTGTTGTGTGTGCAGCTGGTGGCCAACGCGGTGCTGTTCACCAGCGTCAACTTGTCGGGGGTGTTTGTGAGGATTCTCACCGAGCGCACCCAGAGGAAAGTCTTCTTGCAAGCCCGCAACTGTATCGAGGAGAGGCTGAGGCTGGAGGATGAAAATGAGAAGCAGGTGAGGTGCTAATGTGCACACACACACACACACACACACACACACACACACACACACACACACACACACACACACACACACATAACATGCACAGATAGAAAACAGCAGAAGGGAGTGCAAGACGGCGACAGTGATGACAACGACAAGCATCCATCCACACATTTCGCTTCGTCTTGAGCGCGTATGTTCATGAAATATTCACAGTCTGTTGAGAGGGTTTTTTTTTGTTTTTTTTTTTTAAAGGTTTCAGGTGCCAATGTATTCTAACAACCTGCCCACAGGCACACAGTAACTATGACAGCAGCTATTTAAGGAAAGAACAATTACTGTGGCACATGCACCAGCGCCACACATTCCACCCCCTCTGCACACACCTACATGGAGCGATTTAACTAAGGAACAATCACAGGCAACTTTAACACACAGAAAGACTTTGTTATGCGCCTCACCCTCCTCACTCACAGTGTGCATGAAACCCACCTACACCAGTTGTTAAATAGAGAACTAATTATCCCATGTATATAATGCACTTCTATGCACGTCTCACCTTCGTTATACAACGCTTGTGAATGCATACACACACAAACACACACACACACACACACACACCTGCGCTTTGTAGATTAGATGATGATATGCTGTGTTTTCCCCCAGCAGTAACAGGCTCCCTTCTGACAGGTAATTACACAAGCAGATTGCTTTCATGGCCTCCCTACTCCAGTAAAGGTCACAATTTATCTGGGTGAGAGAAACACACACAGACCCCCTGATTGGGATCTATCAACATCCAGCCAATAGTGTGTGTGTGTGTGTGTGTGCGTGTGTGTGTGTGAGTGTGTGACTGGGCCTCTGCTGATGTGCCCATGAACAAACATCTTAGATTTGAATTTCACCCGTCAAAGCGAGGCCTCGGTTATCACTCCTCCGGTGTTTTGCTCCGGTTTCCGCTTTGAGCTCGATCTATAGGTCGTATTGATTTCCGGCAACGTGCGTAGGCGATGTGCTGTACGTCTGTGTGGTAAATTGACTTCTCAGCTCAATAGCAATCTCGGGAAGCCACGAGCAAATGCGTAGCTGTCTCTCGACTCACTTGATGCTTTCAGTAACACTATTCATGACCCCAAACCCCCCCACCCCCGCCACCGTTCCACATGTCAACTCTAAAAGTGGTGTAAAAATGGTCGGTGTCTTACTAAAAGGTCCACAAGGTTGACTCACAACCTTTTAATTAAGTTGTCAACCATGTCACATGGTCTTCATTGGGAGGATGGAGTCTACTGCTCAGTTGTGAGATGAAGATCTGATGCTCAGAAGCTTTCATCCCAACCGGTCGAGGCAGACGGCTGCAGACTCAGAGCCTGGTTCTGCCTGAGGTTTCCTTCCGTTAAAAGGGAAGTTTTGGCTCGCTGCTGTTGCCAAGTGATGCTCATGTGGGAACGTTGAGTCTCTTTAATTTAAATGAAAGAGTACGGCCTAGATCTGCTCTATGTGTAAAGCTCCTTGAGATGACTTTTGTTGTGATTTGGCGCTACATAGATAAAGATTGATTGATTGATTGATTGACCTTTAAGACTTCTCGTCCTTATTGAATTCAAAAACAAAGCATCACAGTTCAATATTGATCTTGAAAATGGTTTGATAAAATAATCCCAACTCAAGGCCTACTTACTTCCTTTTTTTTAGAGTTGTCAGCAGCAGCTACTGAGCCTCCACCTCAAGACAACTGAGCAAAATCCTGCTGGTGAAGACCCTCAAATATGGATGTTTAGGACCAGTTCGTCAAATAAAAATAACTCCTATAATTGTTGTCTGATCCTCCACTTTGATGTTTCAAGGTCCGGTTAAGTTTAGGAAACCCTGATGAAGGCCACAAGCTGAAATGCATTGATCTGTTAATAAAGTTCTCCGATACTACACTGTAAATGTTGCTGGAGATTTGACTTTCTAAGTTTAGGAAACCAAAACTAGTTGGACAAGTTGGGGGAAATATTGTAGTCAAAATCAGATATTTTTGCACCCCGAACCTTCACCCTTAGGTTCTGCACCTATGCTTCTTATTTACATGACCATAAGAAACCTTGTCAAGGAAAAGCAAATGTAGGTTGTTTGATCAAATTTGAAAAACCATCCACTTGCAAACTTTATCTTGAGATTTTAACCCTCCTGTTGTCCTCGAGTCAAGGAAGGAAGGGAGGGAGGAATGAAGAAGGAAGGAAAGGAGGAAGGACGGGATGAAGAAGGAAGGAAAGGAGGGAGGGAGGAAAGAAGGACAGAGGAAAGAAGGAAGGGGGGAAGGAAAAGAAGGAAGAAAGGAGGAAGGAAGGGAGGAAGAAGGAAGGTAGGAAGGAGGGAGGAAACAAGGAAGGACGGAGGGAGAAAGGAAAAGAGGAAGGGAGGAAGGAAGGAAAGAAGAAAGGAAAGAAAAGAAGGGGGAGGGAGGAAGGGAGGACAGGAGGAAGGGAGGAAAGAGAGAGGAAGGAAGGAAAGAAGGAAGGAAGGAAGGACAGATGGAAGGAAGGAAGGAAGACAGATGGAGGGAAGGAAGGACAGATGGAAGGAAGGAAGGACAGAAGGAAGGAAGGAAGGACCGAAGGAATGAAGGAAGGACAGACGGAAAGAAGAAAGGGAGGAAAGAAGGAACAGTCAAAACAGACGTGGTCAATATGACCCGGGAGGACGACACGGGGTTTAACAGCATCTTATAGTCTTCACCAGTTGTCATGGAGATAGTTAAGTTGTCATCATGGTATTTAAGTGAGGAACAAACTGTTTTTTTATGGTCATGCTTTATATGATCAGCTTTAAGATCCATATTTCCTCCATGGGATCAATCAAATGTGATCTTATCTTATCTTAAGTCACGTGACAACAGCTGAACTAACCGTATGTGATGATGAAGATCATGAGATGCAGATGGAATCCCTGCAAACAGCTACTAAATGGGCTTTTGGGTTAAGATATTTTTTTACTGTCAAGCTTCTCTTTCCAAGTTTAAGAATGAACCTTCACATTGATCCTTAGATTAAGTGTGTTGTCATTTTTCAGTTATGAAATCTTAACCTCTCTTATGTTGACATTAGATGACATTAGACGCTCATGTGACTCTACGTATAACATTAAAATGAAGCCAATATTTCATATCTGGCATGGATCATATTTTGATATAATAATCAATTTGGTCACCAGAGCACCAAATTACTCCTCAGTGTCATTCTCAGCCTCTTCCCAAAGTGGTATTATAGTATATTTCCACTTTCCTGTATATCAGGGGTGTCAAACATGCGGCCCGCGGGCGAGATATGGACCACCGAGGGGTGCGATCCGGCCCACTTGCCATCCTGTGTTCTTTTCCTTCCTTCCATCTGTCCTTCCCACCTTCCTTCCTTCCTTCCTTCCTTCCTTCTGTCCTTCCTTCCACCTGTCCTTCCTTTTTTCCTTTCTTCTGGAAGGAAGGACAGAAGGCAGAAAGGAAGGAAGGACTTCCTTTCTGCCTTCTGTCCTTCCTTCCATCTGTCCTTCTTTCCTTCCTTTTTTCCTTACTTTGTTCATTCCTTCCTCTCTCCCTTCCTTCTGTCTATCTGTCCGTCCTTCACTGTCTGTCTTTCCTTCCTTCGCTTCTTATTTCCTTCCTTCCTTCCTTCCTTCCTTCCTTCCTTCCTTCCTTCCTTCCTTCCTTCCTTCCTTCCTTCCTTCCTTCCTTCCTTCCTTCCTTCCTTCCTTCCTTCCTTCCTTCCTTCCTTCCATCTTTTTCTGTATTTGGCCCTTAAATGAAAACGAGTTTGACACCTCTGCTGTACATGTACAAATGTCCTTTTTATGACATTTCAAAAATTACTGATCAGAAATGTTCTTGTAGCTATCTAATTAATTCCCTTTTTTGCCAGTAGTGCACGTATTTCAGCTTTTGAGATCATCTGTAACCATGTGTCATCATTTTTTCATTCACTGTCATGATTACAGCACTTGTTCTTGTCTTGTCATCTGTTTTTTTTTTTTGATTTGCATGGATATCTTGTGCTTTTAGACTTCGGTTTGGATGTTAAATTGACTGAAGAAAACCTCCTCTGTCTTCCTCCTGACGGACTCATTTTCCACATTTTTGCAGACAAATAGCTGCTTTGAAAGACACAAAGTTTTTTTTGCTCCTTCTTGTTAATCTGATGGCAGGAAAATCTACATGTTAATATGAGAGAGAGCATGTGTGAGCGAATGGTTCATTAATAAGAGATCCACAGTCAAACAGAGCACACAGTGAATTAAGCCGGGACATATTAGAGAAATGGGAATCATTAGTGTGTGATTATAACACGTACAGGGATGAGAAGTGGAGGAGATTAATAAAGCAGATACAATTAATTATTTTATTTAAAAAAAACAACCACACCCCACTTATTGGTTATAGCCATTTCCACACCTGACACAAACATACACATATACCGACACACACTTTCACACATATACAGGAAGTGAGATGGCTGTTTCTACTGTAAAAGCTGCTCTCTCTCTCTCTGGTATCGGCAGGCAGGTGAGAGGCAGTTGTCTGAATGGAAGTATAATGAGAGATAGTGTCAGAGGGAGACACAGGAGAGCCCTGACTGCTTTTATAACTCTGCCTCTCCACAGCTATTGAGCAGAGCCACCTGATGATTCATTGTGCATTCACAACCATTTGACATCCTGCTAGAGTTTTCAAGTGTATTTTATTCTGCTGCTGCTGCAACTGAGACTATTCATACACACAGACACACACACAAATATGCTCTAGGGCCTTATAAAATCCATAATCATTTTTCCCAAATTCCGTTTTTTTTTTGTGAATCCGTTTTTTTTGTGAATCCGTTTTTTTTTTTTTTTTTACCTTTTACTCTTATTTTACCAACAAAAACAACAGTTCACCTGACACATAGAAGTCGTTCGGGAACTGCTCGGCTCTGTACTGAGGGGTTAGTGTCAGGTTTTCGAAGACAGAGCCGTGGTGGCCAGCTGCTTCACCATGCTTACACTATTTTGAAGTGGGAGGGGCTCAGTGTGTGCAGTTTTCCCCAGACATACGTTCCTCTTCCACAAGAAAACAGCATTTCAGTCAAATTATGTCAAATTCTGCAATAGTCCACGTTAAAAATAATGTTCGCGATTCCGTGATCTCGGAAATCATAGGGCCCTAATGCTCATCTACTCTATCTACTTTAGGAAAGAGCTGCGTTATCAATAAAGCAAATACATCGATCTGCAACTAGTTTGATAATTGATTAATAGTTTGAATCTTTTTTCAAGCGAAACACCAACTGTGTAACGCTTCCGAGTTTCTCCAATGTGAAAATTCAACAATTTTCTTAATCGTACATCATAGTTTGATACAAGACCAGACATTTGGTGGCGGTGTTTAGCTCAGTGGGTAGAGCACCCGCCCCATGTGTTGAGGCTACAGTCCTCACTGCAGGTGACCCCGGCCGAATCCCGCACCTATCCTGCGTGTCATTGCCTCCCATTTCCTGTCTCTCTCTCTCTCTACTAACCTGTACATTAAAGGCAAAAAGGCCCAAAAATATACTTTAAAAAACAAAAGACAAGACGTTTGATGACTGATGCTGTGTCTCAAATCATACACTTCTATTAGCACACTGTGTACACATACTTACTGGAGATAACCATTAGAACCGTTAGCTACTTTGTGGTACCAAATCATTACAGACTGCTAAATTAACTCAATAAACCTACTGATGGCTTCTATCTGACAACAGTATAGTGGTGCTTAGTGCAAAAAAACAACGTCCTCGGCCACCATTCATGTTTGAAAAGTGGCTCCTCCCCTTCTGAAACGGAGCCAAGATGGCGACCGCCGAGGGCAAGAAGTAGCCGTTGTTCCACACTCAACTTTTTGACCAGCCGTGTACTCATAGTGCTGCAAGTTTCCATACTCCTCAGTGTGAGTGCACTTATGTATGTTTAGAAGTGTGAGATTTGAGGCACAGCAATAGTCTTGTACTGTAGGAAACTGTGAAGAACATTTTTCATTGTTTTTCAAAAGAGGATAAAATAATCATTAGTTGTACTGTAGCCCTACTTGAGGCTGAGGCTGAGCTGGAAGGAGCTATTTGAGTGAAAATGAATTGTTAATGTATTAATCTGTTAAATTATTCTTTAAGTACAAATGCAAAACATTCTCCGGTTCTAGCTTCTCACATGTTATGGATTTACGTTCATACTGTCTGACTCTGCACTTTACAGTTTACGTCCAATGTTAATGTTCAGTGGAAGGAAGGAAAGGAGGGAGGAGTGTTTCTTTCATGGAGTGACGTGAGAAGAAAGGGGGTAGAAGTCAGGGTGTGTGTGTGTGTGTGTGTGTGTGTGTGTGTTTTCATCCACTGTTACTGAGCACACTGGGGTTCATTCAGATCCACTCGAGTATTCCACATATTGATACACAGACCTGAGATACAAGGCAGTGAAATGAGACTCTACCCAACCTAATTACAGTGTCATCATCATTATCATTATCATTTGGACCTTATATCACAATGATCTTCCTCTGCAGGTGGACCTGGCAGTGAGATTGTTTTGTCATATTTCCAAAACCAAAAGAATTAAAATTCAAATCTTAATTATTTTCATTGTGAATTAAACTGTTGATAATTTTTTTTGATTAAAGGATTAATTGTTCCATTAAGCTCGATTAATCCATTGTTGCTACATCAAGGCAAAAAAGCACAACTTTTATATATATATATATTTTTTTCTGTATAAGCCTGAATGAAAGCAGTCATGCATTATAATATTATGTGCACTTGTGTCAATACAAAGTTCCATCACTGCCTCCTCTGTTTTTAACTCCTTCTTCCTCAGGAGCGTCTGCTAATGAGCCTGCTGCCCAGGAATGTTGCCATGGAGATGAAGGAGGACTTCCTGAAGCCGCCTGAGAGGATCTTTCACAAGATCTACATCCAACGTCATGACAATGTCAGGTACGGGGGTGTCATGACAACTGTGGACTGCAGAGGTGTACGCAAGAGGGGGCTGGAAATGTTTTGATCCAGGTGTCACCTGCTGTGACGTCAAGGTCAAGAATAGAAGGAGAGCAATTAAGATTAGCCATTAAACGCAGGGATGCAATCAAACTACTTAAAGGTTAGAAAAGAGAAAAGGGATGGATCAGTGTTGCCTCTGAAGATAAAAAAAACCTGTTATTATAAGTAGACATCTCCAGATTCTTCATATTCTTATTATATTACATGTGCACAAGACTCATAAATGTGTTGATGTAAAATATGAATTTACTGTCAGCTATTACATGCATGAGATGATTGTTTTGTTGAAAGCTTTGTAGCAACCAGAAGGGGGTATTTTCTTTTTTTCTGAATGTCTCTAAAGCACATTGGTGATATTTTCCACTTTCATCAAAATTAATTGGGTTTCCGGCTGTAATGAAACATGCTATTTGTAGCATCATTCAAAAAAAACTACTAAAGAGATTTGTCTGGCAATTACCCCCTGTTGTATTTTATCCCAATCTTGAGTGGCAGTTGAGAATAGCTTGATCAAACAGTGCAGTTGGTAAAAGAGGATGCTGCATGCAAGTTTCTGCATTTAATAATTGAGTAAGGAGGAAAAGATGAAGGAAGGAAGGAAGAAAAGGAGTAAGGAGGGAGGAAGGAAGGAAGGAATGGAGTGAGGAGAGAGGGGGGAAAGGAGGAAGGAAGGAGGGAAGGAAAGGAGTAAGGAGGTAGGGAGGTAGGAAAAGAGAAAAGAAGTAAGGAGAGAAGGAAGGGAGGAAGGAAAGGAGGGAAAGACGGAAGGAAGGAATGGAGTAAGGAGAGAGGGGGAAAGGAGGAAGGAAGGAGGGAAGGAAAGGAGTAAGGAGGTAGGGAGGTAGGAAAAGAGGAAAGAAGGAAGGAGAGAAGGAAGGAAGGAAGGAAGGAAGGAAGAAAGAAAGGAAGGAAGGAATGGAGTAAGGAGGTAGGGAGGTAGGAAAAGAGGAAAGAAGTAAGGAGAGAAGGAAGGAAGGAAGGAAGGAAGGAAGGAAGGAAAGAAAGAAAGGAATGGAGTAAGGAGAGAGGGAGGAAAGGAGAAAGGAAGGAGGGAAGGAAAGGAGTAAGGAGGTAGGGAAGTAGGGAGGTAGGAAAAGAGGAAAGAAGTAAGGAGAGAAGGAAGGAAGGACTGGAGTAAGGAGAGAGGGAGGAAAGGAGGAAGGAAGGAGGGAAGGAAAGAAGTAAGGAGAGAAGGAAGGGAGGAAGGAAAGGAGGAAGGGAGGAAGGAAAGGAGGAAGGAAGCAAAGAAGGATGGAAAGAGGAAAGAAGTATGGAATAATTGGCGTTTAATTCTAATATTAAGTGACAGAGCAGGAAGTTGTGCAGCCTTTCTGTCGGAAGTCACAATGTAGGAATGGAGATGATAGAAGACAGTGTTTGAGTTTATATCCAATCACAGACTTCATGCATCATCTTTCCCTCAACCTAAACTTAAAATTGAATATAATTGAACATAATTTGGGGTTTTTTTTTTGTATTGCAGATTAGTCTTAAATCAGTATTCTTGACTGGTAATAGTGTTGGCAGCGTTTGAATAAAACCTCTAACAACAGAAACCCACTGCAAGTTAAAGGATTTGGCTGCTGATTCTTTATATTCTTCCTATTGTCAAACATCATGTGCAGAGCCAAAACAACAATGAGCTGATCTACTTACAGGTAGTGTGTGTGTGTGTGTGTGTGTGTGTGTGTGTGTGTGTGTGTGTGTGTGTGTGTGTGTGTGTGTGTGTGTGTATCCAAAGCCTGATATAGCTTTTATTCCTCTGTGCTGTGGACCTCTGCTGTTGTCCAAAAAGTATTAAAAACATGTGAATGAGCCATCATGCTGCTCTGGGTGACATGCTCCTTCATTATAAAGAGTTTAGAGATGTTATGGCGCTTTTCCACTACACAGTTCCAGCACTACTCGGCTCAACTCGACTTGGTTCCAGGAACGACCTTTTCCATTACAAAAAGGTACCTACTCAACGTGGGCGGGGTCGTCATAGCAACGGCTCCGCGAAACTGTTGTGACTTTATTTTATTCGCGACACAAACACATAAACAATGGAGGACATGGAGGCAGTGGTGTAGGAAGGAAGGAAAGGAGTAAGGAGGAAAAGAGGAAGGAAGGAAGGAGAGAAGGAAGGAAGGGAGGAAGGAAGGAAGGAAGGAAGGAAGGAAAGGAAGAAAGGGAGGGAAGGAAGGAAGGAAGGAAGGAAGGAAGGAAGGAAGGAAAGGAGTAAGGAGGGAGGGAGGTAGGAAAAGAGGAAGGAATGAAGGAATGAAGGAAGGAAGAGAAGACAAGATGGAAATATGGAAGGAAGGAAGGAAGGACGGAAAGAAGGAAGGAAGAGAAGACAAGATGGAAATATGGAAGGAAGGAAGGAAGGACGGAAAGAAGGAAGGAAGGAATGAAAAGAAGACAGGAAGGAAGGAAGGAAGGAAAGAAAGTGGGCTGGATTGGACCATGGAGGCAGTGGTGTACTTGCTGCTGTATGTGGCTTTCTGTCACACACAAAGCAAGAACATTGAGCCGTATGGCTGTAACGCTGTTGCCGGTATTTAAAAATGGCGGGTTTGATTCTTGTGTGGGACGGCTCATGACTCTTCCAGCGACAACTCTTCTGACTAATCAGCGGCCGGCAGTCTGATGACGTCACATTTTAGTATCAGCTCGGCTCGCTTGGAACCTCAGCAGAGCTGCTACTAAAGAAGTAGCAGGTACCAAGTACTATCCCTAGTGGAAACGCAAAAAAAAACGAGCCGAGACGAGTCGAGTCGTGCTGGAACTGTGTAGTGGAAAAGCGCCATATGTTTGTTTAGAAACGACTCCAAAGACTAATGACAGTGATCGTGTTTTCAGTCTCAGGAGAGTAGTTCTGTGTATGGTGGAAATCACTGAGCATGTGCAGGAACGTGGTGCTGTTTTAGAGAGCTTTGTTTGCTTGTTGTGCTAAATATCACAACCTCTTGACTTTGTATTGTAAGTTCTTAGATAAATTAACAATATAGTGTTGTGTTTGGGATCTGGGACATCTGCAATCTGGGTGAGGGACATTTCTTTAGCTCTTTTCTGACATTTTATAGATTATACAATGAATGAATTAATCATAAATCATAATTTACCCTCCTGTTGTCCTCAGGTCAAGGAAGGACAGGAGGAAGGGATGAGGAAAGGATGAGGAAGGGAGGGAGGGAGGGAGGGAGGGAGGAAGGAAGGAAGCAAGGAAGGAAGGAAGGAAGGAATGGAGTAAGGAGACAAGGACGAAAGGAGGAAGGAAGGAGGGAAGGAATGGAGTAAGGAGGTAGGGAGGTAGGAAAAGAGGAAGGAAGTAAGGAGAGAAGGAAAAGAAGAAGGAAGGAAAGGAGGAAGGAAGCAAAGAAGGATGGAATGAGGAAAGAAGTATGGAAGGAGGGGAAGAACAAAGGAAAAATTAAAGAAAGAGGGAGGAAGGAAGGAAGGAAGGAAGGAAGGAAGGAAAGAAAGAAGGAACAGTCTAAAAGAGAAATCACATATTTTGCTAATCGTGCTCTTGTTTAAGTCATTTATTAAACAAAAACTCCAAACATCTGCAACTTTTTGATAGAAAGAAAGAAATTTGCTGCTTCCTCTCAGTTCTATATCACTGTAAGTTGAATATCTTCTCTTTTTTTTTTATTGCTCATTTTTTCTTCCCTTTGGTCCTGAAAAATTGCGATGGCTGCTTATCTGACATTTCATAGAACAAACTTCTTTTCAATTAGATCATTAGATAAAAAAAAATTAATTAGTGATAAAAAAACGGTGGTGAATTAAGATATCATTCTCAGCCCCATCCTTGCGATTATTTTCAGCCCCTTCAGCAGCAACCTCTCTTGAACTTGTAATGAAGACAATATTACAGAGAGCATGAGAACTTGGCCCGACATGGAGCTGATTACATTCCAGCGAGGCATTGAAGAGAATAGAAGAGCTGTGTCGGGTTGCTACTGAGTGTGGGAGTGGAGGGGCTAGGTAGCATGTCAACAGCACTCCTGTCAAGAGACAATCCTCTCCACACTCTCTCTGTCTGTCTGTCTGCTCGGCTCCCACACTCACACCCACAGCTCAGGGAACATCACCGTCACCGTCACTTTCACCGATCGCCAAGTCCTCGCTGCCGCATTGGCACCCGGCCAAACATCATGCTGTTGCTGCTGCTGTTGCTGCACCCAGCGAACAAGCCACCCCCCCCCCTTCCCACCCACCCTCCAACCACCCACCTCCCCGTCTCCAGGGAGCTGCTACAAACACACACAGAAACACATGATAAGGAGAAAAAAGACAAAACACACACACACACACACACACACACACACACACACACATATATCAGCTTTATGTTGCCGAGCAGGGGCGTGACATCTCCCTGATCTGGCCCCCCGTTTGATGTGGCCCCCAGAACGTTTGATCGCACACCTATTTAGCTCAGCCACCGCTCTCCCTCTCTGCTCTCCCTCTCTGCTCTCCTTTCTTTCTCTCTCCAACCTCCTCTCCTCTCTCGCCCCTTCTCCTCCTCACCCCTCACCCGCCGCCGCACATCGGCACGACCTGCAGCACCGCGGCAGCCATTCAAAAGACCAATCGCACAACAGAAGCTCTTCTATCGAGCAGCAGTCGTGATCCCGGCTTTGCATACATCACGGGCTCCCGAGCAACTATACAGTTCTGCCAACAACAAAAAAAAAAGAGCACAGCAGCTCAGTCACGATGCAGAGCGAGGCCTTCTTCCTGCTGCTAGGACTCAGTGTTGAACCTCCATACTTTGTGGCTCCCTACCCAAATATGTCCAATTAAAAAGTAGCAAAAATTGTCATAAAAATGTTTACTCCATCATTTTTTTTGCCAATTTCAGACTATTTTATGAAGTTAAATTTGGCTGAAGACTGTTTTCATTAGAATAACTCAATTTAAATGCATTAAAGTGAACTCAAACAACTCCTACAACATTATCGAACTCATGTTGGACAGTTTTCTTTTTCATGCATTCTTCTTCATTGTCAAAACCTGGCGACTTCATTACCCACAATGCACGCATGCTTGACGCTACTAACAGTTCATTAGTAGTGTCTAAAGTAGCCTTGAGCTGTTAGCCTCCAGCAGAGTTCATCAAACTTACTTAAAATCAACTACAGTAGCTCTAAGCTGTGATGCCAAGACCAATGCTGCTCCTTCATTCTGATTCTTCCACATGGTTTTATGCATTTCATCTTAAGAATTAGATCTTTTAGCATGATATCAGGTTTGTGTTTTAAATAACTGCAGACTTTTATCTATATTAAACTAAGACCATCATTATCCAACATTAACCCTTCGTGTCGTCCTCCCGGGTCAAATTGACCCCATCTCTGTTGACTGTTCCTTCTTTTCCTTCCTTCTTCCCCTTCTCCCCTCTTTCTTTGCTCCCTCCTCCTTCCATCCTTCCTTCCTTCCATCCTTACTCCTTTCCTCCCTCTCTCCTTACTCCTTTCCTCCCTCTCTCCTTACCTTCCGTCCTTACTCCTTTCCTCCCTCTTTCCTTCCTTCCTTCCTTCCTTCCTTTTTTCCTTACTCCTTTCCACCCTCTCTCCTTACTCCTTTCCTCCCTCTCTCCTTACCTTCCGTCCTTACTCCTTTCCTCCCTCTCTCCTTACTCCTTTCCTTCCTTCCTTCTTCCCCTTCTCCCCTCTTTCTTTGCTCCCCCCTCCTTCCATCCTTCCTTCCTTCCTTACTCCTTTCCACCCTCTCTCCTTACTCGTTTCCTCCCTCTCTCCTTACCTTCCGTCCTTACTCCTTTCCTCCCTCTCTCCTTACTCCTTTCCTTCCTTCCTTCCTTCCTTCCTTTTTTCCTTCCTTCCTTCCTACCTACCTACTCCTTTCCTTCCTTCCTTCTGTCCTTCCTTGACCTGAGGACAACTGGAGGGTTAACCGAGTGCTGCCAATTCCTAAACATAACTATAAACAGTTTAATATTGTTGCAGTTATTGCCTGCAGATATTGTACTGCAACTCATATTATGTTGGAGGGAATAAAAACTACATTTCCTTTGACCATTTAATTCATTTATTCACTTACCAAATACATTAGTGAACATTTTCTCATCACGTTGAGAGAAAATGTAATCCAGCCAGCGTTACGTTTCTAGTAAAGCATATTTATTATATATTATTTCTGTTTAGTCATGAATGAACGTAATTTCTGGGAGGCAGGTTTGCATCCACAGACTGTGTTTACAGCTAACTCCTGGAAGTAACTCTGAAGCTTAATAAGATAGTTAATCTGCCAGTAACAGAGCTCATTTCAGCAAAATAGCTGCTTTTGTCTTCGTCTGTCTAAAAATGAAAAAAGCTCCCACACACTGTCGTTTAATAAGTTACTGCAAGGTTTCAGTCTCCCGGAGCTTCAGCAGGCAGCATTTACACACTTTAATATATACATACATCGTTTGCATCAATCATCCAATAAGAGGACTTGGAAGATCACTGATTAATCAATGAGCACCTGAGTTAATACAAATAGTGTGTGTCACCTGTCAGACTATAGAATATGAGAATAAGAAAGGATATGAAATGATCAAAATGGTAAAATACAATAGAGTACAGTACAATTAAGGACATGATGTCACTTGACCAATAAATCTAATCAGTAGTCAGAAAATACAACAAACTAGAAAAAAGACTAAATTGATTTGAAGATGCATTTGGAGAGGTAAATCTGCTATAGGTGTCTCTGTAAGCTGCTTACATGATGTGTGCGAATGTAAAAAGAGGAAGGAGCTTGATGTTGTTTTTAGCAGCAGAAGGTGTGAAAATGCTGAACTAGTCCTTTAAAGTTAGTCCCTTTCTGAGTGTTGTTGTCACACTACCAACTGCTGGCGTTAATATAAGGACATACTGTATCAGTTCATTTTATCATGATCCCATTTATCTAAGATTATACTGGAAGATATCAGAATATTTTAATAACTCTTACATTATTGTTTAAGATCAAATTTGACCCATTTTTCACATTTATGAGGTCTAAAAACAAGTTATATACATTTCATTTAGCTGGACCTTTCCTCATGTGAGCCACAGTATACAAAAATGGATATAAAATGCATCTTTTTTAATTTTTGTGTGCAATTTATACACATTTTTATATTTGCAAATATACAAGTTTATTTTGTATTTATATTTAAAAAAGCATTTTAACATGCTGATTCATCATATTATATAATTTTTTTCTCCTGCACCATAAAATAGTGATTGTAAATCCATCATCTTTCTTTTCCATAAGATTATTAAAACATTTATTAATGGCGATGGGGAATATGAACAGTATGTAAGAGTTAAAATAATATTAATATATATATATAGTACTAATGCATTTTGTAGTCACATTCATATTTATTCTTTATCTTTGATGTACTGTTGTTGTGTTATATGAGCCTTGTAAAGTGTCCTTGAGTGCTTTGAAAGGCGCCTTTAAATACAATGCATTATTATTATTATTATTATTATTATTATTATTATTATTATTATTATTATTATTATTATTTTATTCATGATTATTATATTCATGTTTATAAATGCTTCTGACTGCACCTTTAATTAAACCTTAGTTATTTGTGAGCAACTTTCAACATAAAGAAACACATTCATTAACCATTTCTCATGATAAGATGATAAGATGATGGGGAAAGCACTGATTTGAATCTCAGCTATCATATCAGCATTATGATAAATGTTAAATTATGTAAAATATAACCCAGCTCCACACACCTAGCCTCCGCTCTCAGCCTTTTTACTCCAGTGGGAGCAGTATATACTTTTCTCCCCTCAGCTGGGAGTCAATAAGATCCATAGCACCTTGTTTTGTTGCCATCTGGCCTGCCTCTGAGTAAATGAATGAGGGGCTAAGTAGCTTTCAACACCTTCCTCAACCCCACTACACCAGCTATGCACCAGCTATGCAGCAGCAGGCAGTTGAGCTCTGTAATTGATTTAGTGGTTGGCCTAAAACACCTTTTTCACTTATTAGGGATTGGATTATGATACTTGCTGCTTGCTTCACCATTTGAGCGCCATTAGCCAATTTTCGTCGGCACCGGAGCAGATCTGTGGGTATTTTGGGTGTCAGCGAGAGGAGGGATATACTGTTATTGTGCTGTTAACGCAACCCCCCCCACACACCCCCCTCCCCGCCTCTGTTTTGCTACAATTTAATTTAATTGAGTTTAGAGAACCGAAATCAGATGTTATGGCATGTTGAGCACTTTGCGTTAGATTATAATCTCTCTCTCTCTTTCTCTCGCTCTCTCTCTCGTTCTCCCTCTCTACCTCTCTCTTCCCTCTCTCTCCCTCTCTCCCTCTGTCTCCCCCTTGCTCCCTCTCCCCTTCTCTCCCTCTCTCTCTGCCCCCCCTCCTCTCTCTCTCTCTCTCTCTCTATCTCCCTCTCTCTCCCCCCCCCCCTCTCTCTGTCTTTTTTCTCTCTCTCCTTGGCAGCATCCTGTTTGCAGACATCGTGGGTTTCACCAGCTTGGCATCTCAGTGCACGGCTCAGGAACTCGTCAAGCTGCTCAATGAACTCTTTGGGAAGTTTGATGAACTGGCGACAGTAAGTGCTCACACCTTCTATCTCCTCGCTGCTATAGGGCTGGGCGATATGGGCAGAATAAAAATATCATGATATCATACCTAATATATAATTGAATATTCTCAGACTTTAGAGAGATCATTATCATCTTACAACAGACATGGAGCTGTGTGTTCTTTAGCTGCTAAATGCTAAACGGTACATTCACCAGTTTGCAGTTTGGTGCTGATGAGGTAGGTTTCTGAGCTTTTTCCACAGGATGAGAGTAGTAAGAGTGAATCAAAGCAGTGAAGTTGAGGAGTAGATAACCAAAATAATGAGCTGAAAGATCTGAGGTATTAGTGGGTATTGGTACGCGATATCTCTAAAGGGTATCGACCAAAATAAATCAATACCGAGTAGTATTGCAACCTCTCCCTTCAATCGATCCTTTTTGCATCCAGAGCTAGAAAATATGACAATTTGCACAGACTTGCTCACAACCAACCTACGCAAGTGTTCTTTGATTTAACCCTCCTGTTGTCCTCGAGTCAAGGAAGGAAGGAAGGAAGGAAGGAAGGAAGGAAGGAAGGAAGGAAGGAAGGAAGGAAGGGAGGAAGAAGGAAGAATGGAAGGGAGGAAGAAAGAAGGAAAGGGGAAAGGAAGAATGGAAGGGAGGAAGAAAGAAGGAAAGGAGGAAGGAAGAATGGAAGGGAAGAAGAAAGAAGGAAAGGAAGGAAGTATGGATGGAAGGGGGGAAGATGGAAGGAAAGGTGGAAGGAAAGGAGGGAGGAAGGAAGGAAAGAATGACAGAGGAAAGAAGGAAGGGACGAAGGAAGGAAGAAAGGAAAGAAGGAAGGGACGAAGGAAGGAAGGAATAATGGAAGGGAGAAAGAAAGAAGGAAAGGAAGAAGGAAGGATGGAAGGGAGGAAGAAGGAAGGAAGTATGGATGGAAGGATGGAAGGGAGGAAGATGGAAGGAACGGAGGAAGGAAGGAAGGAAAGGAGGGAGGTAGGAGGGAGGAAGGAAGGATAGAAGGACAGAGAAAGGAAGGAAGGAAGGAAGGAAGGAAGAAAGAAAGAAAGAAAGAAACAGACAGGGTCAATTTGACCCGGGATGATGACACAAGGGTTAATGGAACATGTGATTGACCCTCTGCCACAGCAGCTACAACCCCTCTGTGGTGGTGAAGTCGCAATTTAATGCTTCTGTTCACACGATTGGTATCTAATGAAGTACTCATTGGTATCAGTATCACTTTAAGCGTACTGGTATCGTCATTTTTTTAAACGATACCCAGCCCCATGCTGTGTAGAGCTGATAAGAATTGCAGAGTTATGTGATAATTTCTTGCAGAATCATCAACTTTCACATTACACATAGTGATTTAATCTATTATTGCTATTATAATATGAGTTATAGCAGCTTTAAACCTGCAGTAACATATTTTTTTAGCCACTTCATCATATCATCACCTTTTAAGTTGATATGCTGAGCTTGATAGCAAAAACGTATTATTTCCACATCCAGCAGATACAGAGCAACATTATCATTCATTTGGAGTCGTGTTTCTGTCCACCTGGTGAATATAAGTCCAATATTCAGTCTCTTTTTGCCCAGTTTTTGCTCTCTTTCCAACTCCTGAGGGAAATATCTGGCTCTTTAGCGGCTAAATGCTCCACTGTGTTCACCAGCTGGTCCACAGCTAACTGTGTTTGGTGCAGCTCAGGTCATATAAAAGGGGTTAAGGTTTGGTAAGATAATATTTCCAAATGATCTAAAACAGGCATTACTGTAATTTCTTGTTGCTTATCGTCATATCACTGCACTGATACTGATTTTTTCTTTGCTAGATGAGAATGTATTGGTTGCATTTGTTCGTCTTCGGTTCCAGTTTCAGTGAGATAATGGCACACAAGGGTGTAACTTATAGAGAAACATCAATAAATGTTATGATATGATATGATTATAGCTCTTGTTAGCGATGAAATAATGTCACTGAGCCATCACAGTGAGCCTACAGTGAGGGGGAGGCATGCTGGCTGTGAGTGTCTCCAAAACAGTTGGTGAGCTCCTGTTTTAGCCTGTTGTTGCTCTGCAGCACAAAAAAAAAGAAAAAAAAGAAAGAAAAAAAGCCTCCAAGAAAAAACGAAATGTATTATTTAGTCCTGGGGCTCATTTATTATGCAAAGCAATATATTGATCAGACAGTGAAAGTGAAGATGGTGAGGCTGACTGACATAGAGGAGGAGGAGGAAGAGGAGGAGGAGGAAATGAAGGTCAAGAAGAAGGAGAAAGGAGGGAGAGATGAGTGACAGAGGGGAGATAAAGGCTGAGGAGGTGGAGTATTTCTGTGTGTATGTGTGTGAGCATTATTGGGACTATTGCACTTGATAAAGAGAGTGTATGGTAGCGTACAGTGTACATCAGTAAGCCTGTGTAGCGTTGTTCTCTGGGAAAGAAGATTAGGTGAGTGATAGGTTATCTGCCGCCAGGCTACTGTAATCATATTAATACTGCATGAGCCACACACACACACACACACACACACACACACACACACAGCACACACACACACACACACACAGACACAGCACACACAGGGTAAAGAGAGAATAGAGGAGTTACTCGCTTTGTAAAGCTTTGAGAAATAGCAGTTGACAAAATAGTCTTAAAGCTGCAGTGCGGGGCTTTTTGTCTCCCCCTTCTGGCAGTGAGAGGAATTACAAAAACACTGTCAATGCCACACTGACATCACAGGCTCAGCCGTAGCCTTCTGTGTTGCTACTGTTGCGTCTGTAAAATGATGGATACATAATTTTGAGTGTCACACAGCACCTGTAGAATGACTCGTCTCACTATCAGAATTTGATCCACTTAGATTGATCAAATTTGGAGCTGCACGATTAAACTATTCTATCCCCATTCAAGTTAGCAGAGAGCTAACAGGAAGTTAGCTGCTCGGCTGGTGGAAGTCTCTATAGAGCCTTCACAGTATATCTAGCAGTGTGAAATTGTTTGGCAAGGGCTGTAAAATAACAGAAGTTCATTTATATGTAAAAGGTCTACTTACTAGCTCTGGGGCTTTCAACTGCAGCACTCAGTCCTCTTCAGTGGATGGAGTTGGCTCACTTGACGAAAGATGAATCCTGAAATGAGACAATTATGTCCACCTGTTATTACGTGACCGACACTGTAGCCAAATGTCTGTATAGGTGGACGTCAGTGTGAAGCCCATAATGTATGATCGTGTGGTCAGACATTTGCAAATTCAGACTGTTGATTTTTAAATATGCAGCCCATACGTCAGTGGAGAGAGTAGACAGGAGTCCAGGATGTGTTGCATTGAAAAGGTTTATTTACTTGATCAAGGAGAAGTGAATGAATAATCAGTAGACGTTCAGTTCTGATGCTTCCTTCAAATCCTGAAGTTTCTGTCTTCCAGGGATAGTCTTTAAACCACAGGTTGTTAAAATATGGTCAGATCCAACACATTTATAGCATATATAGTATTGAGATAGCGACAGAAAACACATATCTGACCTCGGCTGCTATAGCAACACTATCAGGGTGCCTCCTGTTTTCCCCAAAAGGAGCAGCCTCACTGACTATCTCAAGGGGAGACAGTGTCCTCCAGTTAAGATTTGGTGTGGCTTCGCGATGACCGCAAAGCCTAGTTTGACCAAGTACATGCCAATGATTGATGGAAATGATGGACAACTCCCTAACAAAGACACTAAGTAAGGTACGAAAAGACCTCTGTCTCTGTGGACCTTGAGCTAATATTGTTTAGTTAAACTCTCGAGCATCCCAAAAAAACTTGACCATCACCAATCCAGAGAATTATGAGCAATCCTGCAGCTCTACTGGACTTCTAGCTGTGATAAACTTACTGTACACTACCTGTGATGTGCTACCATCAAACAGCAGATAGATAAATTAATGACTATCTGGTGAAGAAAGTAAAACATGCTTCTCAGGAACTGGTGGAGACCAAACTAGAGCTAATAAAGAGCGAATATTGGATGTACATTGATTAGATGGACAAACAGATAATTGGGAAGTTTATTATTGGCTAACAAGTTCACCATACCAACTTGATAGGGAATTGTATGTATAATGCACTATAACAGATTTTAAATGGAAATTCGTTTGTTATACATTCTTAATGAAGAGCACTTTTTAAAATGCAAACACTAGTTTAAACAGTGCAGTATGTTACATTAAGCCCACAAATTTAAACGTCATTCATGTCAAATTTTGTTGCACTTGAGCATTTTTTTCTCTACAAGTAACCTCAGATTTCCACTTGAGATTTGAGTTTTTTCTTTCCCGTTAAATTTGAATGATTACGCAATATATTTACACATGCCTTTTATGCCTGTTATCAAAGACAACTCACCACCAAGAGTCCTCCAGTTACACCGTTAAGTCAATTACACCCAGAACGTCAGTCACACCACATCAACACTCAACCCTTCATGTACATATGTGATATGCTTGACCTCTTCTTCTACCAAGGGCCAAGTGATCTCTTCAGACAGTTTACTCTTCCTTTCTACACACACACACACACACACACACACACACACACACAAAAACATACACACATGCAAAAGTCACATGATCAGCAGGATTATCCCTCTTGAGTTCATTCTGCATCTCAGCAATCAGTCATGGCTTAACGCTGGGCGAGAGACAGAGGGAGAGAAAGTGCAAGATACAAGGTGATATGTGGCTTGCTATCAGTGCTCCAGCGCTCAGTAAGCCATTATATGGAAATCTTGTGATGAGGACATATTGTGTGCGTGTGTGTGTGCGTGCGTGTGAGTGTGTGTGTCTAGCTGCAGCTGCATCCTAATTGAGATTTATACCCTGTCGTGTAAGCGAGGGAGAAATTCACTTTCAAATCGGCTCTGTCACAGCTGCTGAGCCTGTCTGACTGCTGTATGCTACCCAACGCATTTATTCCCTGGAGGTTCGATCTAAACTTACCCATAACAGAAGCCACATGGCTAACCCTAACCTTCCCCCGACCCAAAATCAATCATGCCCTAATTGGAGACACTGTAATAAAACAATCGGATGGTTTAAAAAAAAAAAAAAATCCCAAGTTTGTCTCCAAAAGCAAACACATACCTTTCCTTTTGAGACATGGCTTGCTGTCAGCTGATAATTTTTCTCCCTCTGTCTCATTTATGTTCACACACACACACATGCACACATGCACGCACACACAAACACACACACACACACACACACACACACACACACACTGTTTCTGTTCCTTGTGCTGGGATAATCATCCATGTTCTGAATTCTCATATCCTCCCACGCCAGAATCTTTCTGCTCCCGTGAGCAGAAAACCAGAGCACCCCGTCTCCTCTCTTCTCATCTCCGCCTCTTACTCTGCAGTTGTCATGAATCCTCTGTATTATATTTGTGTGTGTGTGTGTGTGTGTGTGTATGTGTGTGTATGTGTATGTGTTTGTGTGTGTGCATGTACATGTTTGTCACTCAGAGGATGCCTGCAGGCTAAGCTTTGTAGGGTCAACCATTACAATTTTCTGATGACTGTGTGTGTGTGATGCACTGCCAAATGGGAACCCTCTGTGTGTGTGTGTGTGTGTGTGTGTGTGTGTGTGTGTGTGTGTGTGTGTGTGTGTATATATATGTGTGTGCAAGTAAACCGAACTACCTGTACAGCATGTTTGCATGCAACCAATCGGTTGCTTGTGCTGCAGCGTGTGCAGGTATGTGTGTGTGTGTGTGTGTGTGTGTGTGTGTTTTGTGTCCACGTGTTGTTAAGGTGTGTGTGTGTGTGTGTATTTGTGTTTGTGTCATCGTTGCTGAGTTTGTGCATAATGTGCACTGTGACAAATAGCTGATCTGTCTGGGAATGTGTGGGTGGGATTCTACTTCAAGAGCATGTCGGAGCAATTAGAGTTGGCCTCAACTACAAACACACACACACACACACACACACACAGTTGCACAAGAACGCACATACACACACACACACACACACACACACACACACACACATCTGATTTACATGAGCTGAGATGCAGCTGCAGCTTCCATGCAGTTTCCATACAGTCAAATCTCATGTGACAGGAGTGAGAGTACAATAGTTCTTCATGTAGTGCGTGTGAGTAACTTTCAGAAATGTGTCATTAATGAGTTCCTCCCGTCTGAGCTCGTCATCGGAAACTATTACTTCTTTTCAAAAAGTCGTCAAGCTCAGTCGTTTTTTGTAAATCAGCAGAAGAATATTATTATTATAATATTATTAAGGAACAGTAATGGTGCTTGAGAGGTAATAAAGTTTATTAAAATTTGAAAGCATACCAGTTTCAGAGAGCCTTTTTGAGACATTTAGGAAAATCACAAGATTAAAGTCATAATTTAAAGATTAAAGTCATAATATGTTGAGAAATAGTCGTAATATTTTGTGTTAAATTTACAGTTTTCTTTTCAGCAGTGGACCTAAATGAAATTCATGTCCAAATTATGTCTTTTAATAATAATTGTTGTGTTTTTGTTTTTAGCAGGGCCATATTTTCAATAATTTGAGCGACATAAAGCTTTGATTTTTCAGTTTGAAGTCAAAATCCTAAAATAATTACATATCAAGTGACCAATCATACATTATAAGGTGTCTTACTAAATGAAGTGCTGATTTGCACTGTTGCTGTCGTCCATTATTTTCTATAACATGACGCCTGTAGATGCATTAACTCATTTATACCTTCATCATTCATCACAAAAGTAAAAAAAAAAAAAAATACAAGCAGTGATCAAACTGCCATCCACTTGTTTTTAGTAACCTGTTGTTATGCTTGTTTTAAAAGTGAGAGTTAACTGGAGCAGAAGTATTGTTGCTATGGTTACCTGCATACACAATTTTATATAATCAGAGAAATTCAGAAAAAAAGTTATTTTTGTCATATGAAGTAATTAACGCCCAAATAAGCTCTATACCCTGGACTTGGTTCAAAACTGAAATGACGACCCTTTAATTCTACCTTATGACATTAAAACGTTTATTTTTGCTTATAAACGGCTGCCACTCCGCCACCAACGCTTATTGTCTTGGTAACCAATGGAAACACATTTATCTGTTTTGTCAGAGGTTAATAATCTGGTGGGCCCGGTTGATGTTTTTCTCTCCGTGTCTGTAGGAGAATCACTGCAGGAGAATAAAGATCCTGGGAGATTGTTACTACTGTGTGTCGGGATTGACCCAACCCAAGGCGGATCACGCCCACTGCTGTGTGGAGATGGGCCTGGACATGATTGACACGATCGCGTGAGTGACACACACACACACACACACACACACACACACACACACACACACACACACACACACACACACACACACACACACACACACACACACACACACACACACACACACACACACACACACACACACACACACCTTCTTTATAACATGCATCTGCCGATTTTCTATATTTGTCTTATTGCCAACAAATCTATGCAGAGCCAAACCTAGAGCTGGGCGATTATGGCAAAAATCACGATTAATTGAACTTTTAACCTCGATTACGATTAATGAACGATTATCTCCACCCTTGATGAACAATGATGTATTTTCACAGTTTCTTTAGTTTAGTGTTTTCCACTGCTGCCCTCACACATCTTCACACGTATCTTTAGGGAGTGAAAATAAAGATGTTTTAAGGTGTGACGCTGTGGTTTAATGTCTAGTTTACTTGATTAGAACTATGTAAAGATCATGGTTTGGGTTAAATTGAAGGAAGGAAAGAAGGACAGAGGAAAGGAAGGAAGGAAGGAAGGAGGGAGGAGGGAGGAAAAAGAGAGGAAGGAACAAAAGAGAGAAGGAGGAAGAAGGAAGGAAAAGAGCGAGGAAGGAAAGGAGGAAGGAAGGGAGGAAGAAGGAAGTTAGGAGGGAGGGAGAAGGAAGGAAAAGCGGAAGGAAGCTGTGGTTAATGTCTAGTTTACTTGATTAGAACTATGTAAAGATCATAGTTTGGGTTAAAATGAAGGAAGGAAAGACGGAGGAAGGAAGGGAGGAAGAAGGAAGGTAGGAGGGAGGGAGAAAGGGGAAAAAGGGAAAAAAGCCCCACAAAAATCAAATCAAGCCTGCTGTGCTGCTGCTTGGTTGGAATGAAAACCTGCAGCCACATTATAGCCCTTTATGGAAACGTTTGGACAAACCTAGCTTAAACAAAATCAAGCATTCTTCAGTCATGTTGCCAGTTTTCTCTCTTCACATTTCAGACAGCCAAATATTTAAGCTTTGCTCAACATTATAAAACAGCAAGTATCGTGTTGTTTTGTTTCCAAACAATCAAGCAAAGTGAGAAATATGTTCAATTTGTCATCAAAAAGTCATTTGGTGGCTCACAATTCATACTCTCCCACCCCTGGTTTGAGTCTGGCAGGGTACCTTTGTTGCATGTAATACCCCTTTCTCTCTCTCTCTGTCTTTCTCCTTGTTTCTTGTTGGCCTCTCTGCCACTAACTGTCCACTAGAGGCAAAAAAGCCCCAAAATATCAAATCAAGCCTGCTGTGCTGCTGCTTGGTTGGAATGAAAACCTGCAGCCACATTATGGAGCTTTACGGAAAAGATTGAACAAGCCTAGCTTAAACAAAATCAAGCATCCTTCAGTCATGTTGCCAGTTTTCTCTCTTCACATTTCAGACAGCCAAACATTTAAGCTTTGCTCAACATTATAAAACAGCAAGTATTGTGTTGTTTTGTTTGCTGCAACAATCAAAGCAAAGTGAGAAATATGTTCAATTTGTGTACTCTCCCACCCCTCACTCTACTAGCATGTTGACACACACACACACACACATACACCGAGCGCCTTCACCTCATTTCCTTGTGTGAACACTAGCCTGTCATGTTCTTTCCTTGCCGCTCTGTCAGAGTGGATGGATGCTGCTGCAGGAGCCCTTTATCTCAGAGGACAGGTGCTGCTGTACACACTCATCCCTCTGCTCTGTGTGTGTGTGTGTGTGTGTGTGTGTGTGTGTGTGTGTGTGTGTGTGTGTGTGTGTGTGTGTGTGTGACATCCCTCCTTCAGCCTGATGGGCATTTATTTTCCTCCACCTTGTAAAACACACACGCAAACACACTGTCTGTCAAAACTACACCTCTCTCTCTACGGTTGGTTCTTTCCTTCCTTCCTTCCTTCCTTCCTTCCTTCCTTCCTTCTCTCCCTCCCTCCCTCCTTCCTTCCTCATGTCCTTCCTCCCTCCCTCCTTTCCTTCCTTCTTTCCTCCTGTCCTTTCTTCCATCCTTACTTCTTCCTCATCTCCTTCCTTCCTTCCTTCCTTCCTTCTCTCCTCTCCCTCCCTCCCTCCTTCCTTCCTTCCTCCTGTCCTTCCTTCCTTCCCTCCTGTTCTTCCTTCCTTCCCTCCCTCCTTCCTTCTTCCCTTCCTCCCTCCTGTCCTTCCTTTCCTTCCTCCCTTCCTTTCTTGACTCGAGGACAACAGGAGGGTTAAAAGGACGTCACATTTTATTACATTAGCAAACAACATATTTTTGATAAGGATAATTTAAATGTTTATTTATCTAAAGAATTATAAGATATATATATATATAAGCAGGACATTTTACAGTTGAAAAGTGCTTTCTCATTAACAAGCAATTTGACACTGATATTGTTTCTGAATGACATTAAAACTACATTAGATGCATTTCTGCTCTGTAATTTCTCGTTTCTTATCGGCCAACGTGCAGTATAAGCCGATACCAACATATCTGCCATAAGCACTCTCTGTCAAAACTACACCTCTCTATGGTTGTATGCAATAGTTCTGGCACCGCTTGACGTTTTTTTAAATAATTAAACAGATGTAAACAGTCTCTCAAGGATCTCGAACATGATACACAATATTTTCAGTGAACATTAATGCATAATTTATATCATAAATTGATAAAAAATTTAGAAAACATTTGGGCACCCTAAGGCTTCCAGATTTTTTTTTTAAAGGTCTCAGATTTAATCAGTTCGTTAGGCCTGATGCATGTCAACAATTATCATTAGGAAATGTCAGCTGATGCCGATTTCACAGCTTTACAAACACTCTTTGTGAGAGCACTCAGTAACCGTGTGTTCCTCTAAGCAGCTGTGCAAAACTGAAATTTGAAGTTATTGATGCCCACAATGCAGGGGAAAGCTACAAGAAGGAAGATAGATAGATAGATAGATAAATAGATAGAGTGATAGAGTGATAGAGTGATAGAGTGATAGAGAGATAGATAGATAGATAGATAGATAGATAGATAGATAGATAGATAGATAGATAGATAGATAGATAGATAGTGCAGCGATTGACACATGATCAGAAAAGTGAAGAGTAATGAATGTGTTGCCGTCGGTTACACAAGTATCTCCTTATTGCTAAACCCAACTGAAAAGTACAATTTGATCAGTTCTTCCACAGCAGGCATTCAAAATGAGGCTATGTGACTATTTTTCTCTTAAATTTCTGAGTTTACTTTCTTTCTTCTTCTAATGTCGAACACTGAAATCCAGAGAGCCATGCAGACTGTTGGAACTGTAAGATGAACCTTGTCCGCACCCTTAAACTAATATTGTTCTTTGATCCGTAGCCATTCACTGTTCACCAGATTTCGTTATAATCTGCAAACAGAGAAAGGCTCGGAGGTGAAATATTCTTGGATTTGTTTCAAAAGTTCTAGATGAATATTTTACACTCTTCCTTCCTCCCCCCTCCCCCTCCTGCAGGTCGGTGGTGGAGGCGACAGAGGTGGATCTGAACATGCGTGTGGGTCTGCACACAGGACGGGTGCTGTGTGGCGTACTGGGCCTGAGGAAATGGCAGTATGACGTCTGGTCAAACGATGTCACGCTGGCAAATGTGATGGAGGCCGGAGGGTTGCCTGGGTCAGTACTGACTGTTACACCCACTGAAACAGGACTGTGAAAATGCAAGACACACACACACACACACACACACACACACACACACACACACACACACACACACACACACACACACACACACAGTATCCCAGCAACAGAGACAGAATAAAGCCTCATGATATATGCATCCAAGCATACAGTAGCATTAACAGATGGCAAAATGTCTTCCTAGTGTATTTATACTGTAGTTACTATACGTGAGTTTTTTATAGATAAAGTCCATTTTAAATGCCAAAAATGTATTATTAAAGTAATGAATACATAAATAATGATGAAGCCAAAACCAACAATCAACTAAGAAAAATGACAAAAATGGGTTGTTGGTTTTTTTTTGCCACATCCTGTTTCAAATGTGATTTTTTTCAATTTTTCGATTTCTTTTGACTGTTCCTTCTTTCCTTCCTTCTTCCCTCTTTCTTTAATTTTTCCTTCCTTCTTTCCCTTCTCCCCTCTTTCTTTGCTCCCTCCTCTTTCCATCCTTCCATCCTTCCATCCTTCCATCCTTCCATCCTTCCTTCCTTCCTTCCTTCCTCCTTTCCTCCCTCGAGGAACACCTTTCCATTTGTGTGACTTATCTCCTTATTACGATGAATATTGGAAGTGTAGCTTATCAAACCTGACAGACACTATTTAACCTTTGTGTCCTCCTCCCGGGTCAAATTGACCTTGATCTGTTTTGACTGTTCCTTCTTTCCTTACTTCATTCCTTCTTTCCTCCCTCCTTTCCTTTCTTCTTTCCTCCCTTCCTTCCTTCCTCCTGTCCTTCCTTCTTTCCCTCCTTCCTTGCCTCCCTTCCATCCTCCCCTACTTTCCTTCCCTCTTCCTTCCTTCCTCCTGTCCTTCCTTCCTTCCTTCCTCCCTCCCTCCCTCCCTCCTTCTTCCTTCCTCCCTCCTGTCCTTCCTTCCTTCCTCCCTCCCTCCTACCTCCTGTCCTTCCCTCCTTCCTCCCTCCCTCCTTCCTCCTTCCTTCCTTCCTCCCTCCCTCCTACCTCCTGTCCTTCCCTCCTTCCTCCCTCCCTCCTTCCTCCTTCCTTCCTTCCTCCCTCCCTCCCTCCTTCTTCCTTCCTCCCTCCTGTCCTTCCTTCCTTCCTCCCTCCCCCTACCTCCTGTCCTTCCCTCCTTCCTCCCTCCCTCCTTCCTTCATCCCTCCTGTCCTTCCTTTCCTTCCTTCCTCCCTTCCTTTCTTGACTCGAGGACAACAGGAGGGTTAAAAGGACGTCACATTTTATTACATTAGCAAACAACATATTTTTAAGGATCATTTAAATGTTTATTTATCTAAAGAATTATAAGATATATATATAAGCAGGATATTTTACAGTTGAAAAGTGCTTTCTCATTTACAAGCGATTTGACACTGATATTGTTTCTGAATGACATTAAAACTACATTAGATGCATTTCTGCTCTGTAATTTCTCGTTGCTTATCAGCCAACGTGCTTTATAAGCCGATACCAACATATCTGCTATAAGCACATCCGCAGATTTATCGGCTGAGCTGATTTATCCGTCTAGATCTAGTAGTTTAGTCCTCGGGGTTTTGTCTTTGTTGTGTTTTCTGTGCTGAATGCTTGTGGTCATCCAGGTCAGTTCAATAAGACCCTTTCTCCTTTCGAGTGTTTCACAAGCTGCATTTCCAAACTCATCAGTATTGGTTCTGCTCCAGATACTGTTAAAAATACTCAAGGAATCTCATCAGAAATATCAAAGGACAGTAAACAGCAACCCTGTGCATGTAAGAGACGTCTTACAAATGAAGGTTTTAGTTAAGTTTAGTTTATTTCAGTCATTTTTAATATGTGCTTGTTTTCTTCATCTCTCTTGGAAACAGATACAACCAAAAAAATTAAAAATGCAGTTTCTGACTATTAAGGTGTAGGCTGAAGTATTAGCATATAACACCTACCCTGTACTTTCAGAGATCCAATAGTTTATAGAGTCATCTCAGAATAAGCAACACATGCTCATCATAAAGGTTTAACCCTCCTGTTGTCCTCAGGTCAAGGGAGCAAGGGAGGAAGGAAGGAAGGGAGGAAGGAAAGAAGGAAGGAGGGAGGAAGGAAGGAAGGAAGGAAAGAAGGAAGGAGGGAGGAAAAGAGGAAGGGAGGAAGGAAGGAAGGAAGGAAGGAAGGAAGAAGAAGAGGAAGGAAGGAAGGAACGAACGAACGAAGGAAGGGAGGAAGGAGGGAGGAAAAGAGGAAGGAAGAAGGAAGGAAGGAAGGAAGGAAGGAAGGAAGGAAGGAAGGAAGGAAGGAAGGAAGGAAGGAAGGAAGGAAGGAGGGATGGAAGGAGGAAAAGAGGAAGGAAGGAAGAAAGGAAGGAGGGAGGGAGGAGAAGAGGAAGGAAGTAAGGAGAGAAGGAAGGAAGTGAGGAAAGAAGTGAGGGAGCAAAGAAAGAGGGAAGGAGGGGATGAACGAAGGAAAAATTAAAGAAAGAGGGAGGAAGGAAGGAAGGAAGGAAGAAAGGAACAGTCAAAAGAGATGGGGTCAATTTGACCCGGGAGGACGACAGGAGGGTTAACACCAGTGAAGAGTAATAAGCTCTATCAGGCGATACCTGTTAGCAGAATCAATTTATTGTTGGTTTTGGTCTTTTCATGCTAGATAAAAATAGTGTTATCTTTAATAAGTTACCTTATCTCATATTGGAAAAATAAGAAGTCAGAACACTTTGTTAAAGTAATGTCACATCGTTCAAGAAAAACTCACGTACAGTAACAAGCACATACTTATCATAAAGGTTTAACCATCCTGTTGTCCTAAGGTCAAGGAAGGAAGGAAGGAAGGAAGGAAGGAATGAGGGAGGGAGGAAAAGAGAAAGGAAGGAAGGAGGGAGGGAGGGAGGGAGGGAGGGAGGGAGGGAGGGAGGAAAAGAGAAGGAAGGAAGGAAGGAAGGAAGGAAGGAAGGAAGGAGGAGAAGAGGAAGGAAGGAGGGAAGGAAGGAAGGAAGGAAGGAGGGAGGGAGGGAGGGAGGGAGGAAAAGAGGAAGGAACGAACGAACGAAGGAAGGGAAGAAGGAAGGAAGGAAGGATGGAAGGAGGGAGGGAAAGATGAAGGAAGGAAGGAAGGAAGGAAGGAAGGAAAAGAGGAAGGAACGAACGAAGGAAGGAAGGGAGGAAAGAAGGAAGGAAGGAAGAAGGGAGGAAAAGAGGAAGGAAGGAAGGAAGGAGGGAGGAAGGGAGGAAAAGAGGAAGGAAGGAAGGAAGGAAGGAAGGACGACGACAGGAGGGTCAACACTAGTGTACACCAGTGAAGATTAAAAGCACTCAGAGTAAAAATACCTGTTAGCAGAATCAATTTATTGTTGGTTTTGGTCTTTTCATGCTAGATAAAAATAGTGTTATCTTTAATAAGTTACCTTATCTCATATTGGAAAAATAAGAAGTCAGAACACTTTGTTAAAGTAATGTCACATCGTTCAAGAAAAACTCACGTACAGTAACAAGCTGATTAGCATTTAAAACACAGTGAAATGAGGTCACCTCGTTGGCTCAATTTTGTCTTGTTTCAAGTGAAGTAAGAAGATTTTAAGACTCGTTACCAGATTAAATGAGTCGTTAGGAGGAACATTTCTCCACTGTGAAGAATTTTGAGCGAGCCGACGGGCTATTAGACAGATAAAAATAATGAGAGGAATAATGATTTGAGACCTCGGCGCCTGACTTTTATCACTAACTGCTTTTCGTCCTCTGCCCCCCCCCCCTCCCTCCGCTTGTGCTCTCAGCAAGGTGCACATCACAAGGACCACCCTCGAGTGTTTGAATGGAGACTACGAGGTGGAGCCGGGCTTCGGACACGAGAGACATGCCTTCCTCCAGAAACATCACATAGAGACGTTTTTCATCGTGCCATCACACAGACGCAAAGTACGCCCCCCCCCCCCCCCCCCACACACACACACACCCACCTTTCCATTTGTGTGACTTATCTCCTTATTACGATGAATATTGGAAGTGTAGCTTATCAAACCTGACAGACACTATTTAACCTTCCTGTCGTCCTTGCGGGTCAAATTGACCTTGATCTGTTTTGACTGTTCCTTCTTTCCTTCTTTCCTTCTTTCCTTCCTTCTTTCCTCCTGTCCTTCCTTCCTTCCTTCTATCCATCCTTCTTCCTCCTGTCCTTCCTTCCTGTCCGTCTTTCCTGTCCTTCCTTCCTTCCTTCTCTCCCTCCCTCCTTCCTTCCTCCTGTCCTTCCATCCTTCCCTCCTTCCTTCCTTCCTTCCTTCCTTCTCTCCCTCCCTCCCTCCCTCCTTCCTTCCTCCAGTCCTTCCTTCCCTCCCTCCCTCCCTCCTTCCTTCCTTCCTTCCTTCCTCCCTCCCTCCCTCCTTCTTCCTTCCTCCCTACTGTCCTTCCTTTCCTTCCTCCCTCCTGTCCTCCTTCCTTCCATCCTTCCTTCCTTTCCTTCCTCCCTTCCTTTCTTGACTCGAGGACAACAGGAGGGTTAAAAGGACGTCACATTTTATTACATTAGCAAACAACATATTTTTGACAAGGATTATTTAAATAGTTTTTTTTAAAGAATTATAAGATATGTGTATAAGCAGGACATTTTACAGTGGAAAAGTGCTTTCTCATTAACAAGAGACGTTTTTCATTGTGCCATCATACAGACGCAAAGTACGCCCACCCCCCCCCCCCCTCTTTCTCTTTCTCTTTCTCTTTCTCTTTCTCTTGCCAGCGTACAACTGGAGAGGTGACACATCTGTCCGTGTTGTAATAGTTAATCCTCTGATGCAGGAGAGGGAGGGAGGCCATGTGTTAAGCTGGCATACACATGGCTAGTATCACTATCTCACACCAACTGTACATGTGCACAAGAGCAGAGTATGTGTTTGTTAAATCCTCGGTAAAATACTCTTGTACAGTACTGGCAGGAAAACACACACACACACACACGCAGGTTTTCTAACACTGCACGCTCTCAGTTTACAGTAAAAATCCCACCCAGGCCGACTTTATTTCTATGAATGAGATGATTCCCTAACAGCACTCATGGTCTCCTCTGTCATTCCTTTTCATCCCAACCATTACCGTATAATCCAAACGTCTCCTCAGGTTTTTCATTATTAAAGAAGCCGCGTGTCAGTTTTTCCAAGAATAGTAATCTGGAAACTTGTAGGTGAAAAGATGACTTTTAAGTTGAAGTTTAGAACTTCAGAAACATTTTTTTTTAGAGATAAATTAAATATAGGCCCGCTTGAATTATATATGTGAGGCTTCAGAGAGTGTAAAGTGTTCAAACAGCCTGCTTGTAGATTTTAAAATTCATATAACAGGCTTTCACTTTGTCACCTTCTGAATTTAGCAGCATAAAAAGATCCATTTCTAATGTAAAATAAATGAGCAAACTCCCATTAGCTTCAGCTACAGTTTGAGCTAATGCTAACACAGCATGTTGGTATGATAAATATGGGCTTAAATATGCTAACATACCAAACATTATATATTAAAAACTGTCAAATACACCACATTATACATGATCATTGTGATATGCTAAAGGCTACATGCTAAACTTTGGCTGTGTCTCAAATCTCGTACTTCTGTAGATAGAAACTTTATTGATCCCCTAAGGGAAATTTTGTACTTACACTTATGTGTACATTTTGAGTACACATAAGTGCGTTCACACTGAGAAGTATGGAATAGGGATGCTCCGATCAGCATTTTTGGGGGACGATCCGATCACCGATCATAGGAATCATAAATCTGCCGATACCGATCACGATTTACGTACCACAATCAACTTTTTATTTGTGTAAACATTACATGCCCTGTCAAGAGTAATAGATGAAATAAAATAAAAATGAATAAAATGTACTTAATTTACTTGCCTTACTCCCCAAGTGAGGGGGATTATTTACAACGGCAAGGTCTAGGGTAAAAAAATAAAAATAAATAAATATAAATATATATATTCATATGCTATCGGCTTTTCTGATCTGCACTTTGAGAGCCCACAGATCAACCTGTTTAGGGTCCATATCGGCCGATAACGATCGGAGCATCCCTAGCATGGAAACATGATAGTTGAGTGTGTAACTATGGATGCTTCTTGCCCCCAACGGTCGCCATCTTGGCTCCATAGTAGAAGGGGAGGGACCACTTTTCAAACAGGAAATGACGACTGAGGATGTTGTAACTGCAGTGAACATCGCTGCGTTATATGAATATAAATTATACATGTTTTTTAAACTAAGCTCCACTATACTGTTGTCACATATAAGCCATCAGTAGGTTTATTGGGTTAATTTAGCAGTTTGTAGTGACTTAGCCGGTATTGAGTTTAGCTAATCGTCATTTCCGGTAAATGTGCAATGTCCATGTTTGATTAGAGATGACACTAACCGGTTGAAAGTAAGTTCATAATGTACACAGTGTGCTACACAGCTGTAATTGTGATTTGAGACGCAGCAATTGGCTTTTTAACCTTTAGTAGCTGACGTGTGTGCTACTTGTTGGTTTCCACGGAGACGCTGCAACAACAAATTATTGCAGGCTTTACTTTTGAACTTTAGCTGTTTTTTTACAATCAGGTGCACATATTTTATTCACCTGCGAGGCTTTTTCCAGAGAGAGGAAATAAAAAACAAAACACAACTGTCTGTTTTTAGTCTTGGATGAGAAACAGTTTGTGTGTGTGAGATTCAGCATGTAGGAGATATTTAATCATTCCCAGATGCAAAACCTAACCTAAAAAGAGTTATATAATCAATGTTGGGGCATAATAGGATGTAATAGTGTTAGGTAATCTGATTACAAAATAAAGGAGGTTACATCTCAAGTCAGACCTTTAAGATTTTGCTCAGGAGGGTTTTTCCCTCATTTTTTAAATATTTAACATTACTGAATACATATATTGCTGTTTTTAATTATTTCAAATCAATATTTTTTTTTTACATTTTATAAATAAATCATGACCTGGGATTATTTGGAGCACACATAGGCTTAAATGGAGTCACAGTGCCAATTAAACCCACTTTATTCATCAAATATCTTTATTTCATATTCCAAAATCTACATGAACTAATGAATACAGTTTCAAATGAGAGATATATCTTGTTTTATAAGAAATGATCTCCCTTATACATCATGTCAGTATCCATGAAAAACAGCTGGACTTAGATTTTGATGCTTAATAACATTTTAAATAGTAACCTATTACATCTCCATAGTAACCATCCCAACAGTGTGTATAATACCTTTGAGCATCCTTTGCTTTATTTCTCTGTCCTCTCTTCCTCTCCACAGATCTTTCCCGGTCTGATTCTGTCCGACATCAAACCAGCCAAGAGGATGAAGTTCAAGACGGTGTGCTACCTGCTGGTGCAGCTCATGCACTGTAGGAAGATGTTCAAAGCCGAGATCCCTTTCTCCAACGTCATGACCTGCGAGGACGACGACAAGGTAAGTGTGTGTGTGAGTGTGTGTGTGTGACTTGCACGCTGAAGGCAACCAAATATAGAGGCAGGGTCAGAGTTTTCAACAAAATAAGATTACTTTTTATTGTTTGCATGCATGAGAGTAACACTACTGTGCAGAGTGGATATAAATATATCTAGGTTATGTAAAAAAAAAAAATCATTTTAATGGGTTTGTATGTCCATTTGTGATGGAGCGAAATCCTGCTTGGATTCTTAATCTGCTACACACATACACACACACACAGACACAGACACAGACACACAAACCACTGTAATCCAGATTTCTAGCATCATAAGTACTACAGTATGCTTGTATTACAAAGTAAGGCAGTGGAATTGATATTATGAGCAACTCTTTGATGTAAACTCGCTCTCAAGCTTCTCTGCATGTGTGTTTGTACATGTGTTTATGTGTGTGTGTGTGTGTGTGTGTGTGTGTGTGTGTGTGTGTGTACGTGCATATGAGCATGAGTTCTAACTTGCTCGTGTGTTTTTTCAGTATCTTTGGGTGACTTTTACACCACACATGACGCAGCAGTGAGTCAGTCTGAGTGCTTGCTGGTTGGTTCTTCGGTCGGTTGGGTCGGCTGGTGTTTGGTGATCGCGGCATCACAGGGTCTGGCTGTCAGAAATAGCCCTCGAGCTGTAATCCGCCCCGACTGCGTGTGTGAGCTCAGCCAGGCATTAGTGCTTCATGATTCTGATGATGCTGCATTATGACTGCTGGTAATCACCCACAGCCTGGTATCATCTCCTCTAATAGCATTAGCCACATTGTTGCATGATTACGGTGTCCAAGTCGCCAAAATCCAAGCATTGTGACCGAGAGGAATTTTATAATGGAATGATGACGCTGCAAATTGTTTTAAGGGCCAAATATTATAAAACCTGTTTACTGGAGAAGACAAATGATAAATGCTGATTTTTTGATGATCTACTGCAGACTGCTGAATGTTAAATTTTGTGTCCAAGGGTCTGTTAGAAACTGCATACTTCCGTACTACTCGTACTAACTCTGACGTCATTTGAAGTATGTAGTGTGTTTCAACTGCGTAGTATGTGATTTAGAGTATGTGAGAAATTCCTGGATGGTTTACTAGATTCTCCAGAAATGCAGAGTATGCATCAAAAGCTGACTACTCACACTCAAATTACCCAAGATGCAATGCAACTTCTGAAAAAAAAACAAAAACAAAACAAACGTCACAGATCACCACCTCGTGGTTTCAAGTTAGCTACAGCGAGGGTATGTTCGCTTCCTGTTTTCAAAATAAAAGCACCAATTCTATCATTATGGTTTTTGTAATAATAAAAGGAAACGGGTGTTTTATTTTGTGAAAATGACAGGAAGTGCGTTACTCGCTACGGCTAACTTGAGCGGCTCCGAATTCTCAAGAACAAAACTTTAAACGGGTGTTATTTGGACAAATTAGCGTCACATTGTGGATCTAAAGGGCTACTTTACTTTCTTCCTAAAAAGGTTAGAAATGTGGATAAAGTGGTATATTTACAGAGTTAGAGCTAAAATGAAATCAGCTTCAGCCTGCTGATTTCAGCTCGGGTAGGAACCAAATGCATTGTGGGTTATCGTGTAGTTTACTACAGTGTAAACAGTCTGCTTACTATCTGGTCCTTTAGTATGTAGTATAGAAGTATGTAGTATGCGGCTTCCTCCCTCCCTCCCTTCCTTCCTCCCCTCCTTCCTTCCTTCCTTCCTTCCCTCCTTCCTTCCATCCTCCCTCCTTTCCTTCCTTGTTCCTTCCTTCCTTCCTCCCTTCCTTCTTTCCTTCCTTCCTTCCTTCCTTCCCTCCCTCCTTCCCTCCTTTCCTTCCTTCCTTCCTTTCCTTCCTTCCTTCCTTCCTTCCTTCCTTCCTTCCTTCCTTCCTTCCTCCCTCCCTCCCTCCCTTCCTGACTCGAGGACAACAGGAGGGTTAATTGCAGCATCCTTTAGTGCAGTGTTCAGTATGGTGATAACTTCTGGATAGAAACTGTTCCTGAGTCTGGTGATGTGTGATGTGATGTAAAATCTTGAATGATACAGCTGTTATTGGTTTAGATAGTATTTGCATCTTTTTCTAATTTCCAATCCAAGCATTGTGCAGCACTACACTGCAACAAATCTCTTCTAACAAGTCCTGTAATCTTTTTTTTTTTTTTTTAATTATTCCTAATTAAGTCAAACCAAGCACTGCATTTAATTTGCCTCTGTTACATATTAGCCTTTTTTAAACACATGTCAAGTGTGCTGTTTTCTTAACATTAGTGCAACAGTTTGCCTAATTTGTGTTTTGCTTCAGGATACTGGCTAATTCCTGAAACAAGTCAAACTGCATCAGGAATGAGGGGAAATACCTCACCCCAAAAACAACTACTTACTACTTTAACTTACTTATTAAGATGGATGTAGAACAGGGGTGTCAAACATGCAGCCCGTGGGCCAGAACCGGCCCGCCAAGGCTTCCTTCCTGTCCTATTTTCCTTCCTACCATTCTGTCATCTGTCCTTCTTTCCTTCTTTGTTTCCTTCCCTCTGTCCTTCCTTCCATCTTTCCTTTTGTCTTTCCTTCCCTCCTTTCTTTCCTTCCTATCACTTTTCCCTTCTTTCCATCCTTGTTTCCTTCCTTCCTTTTGTCTTTCCTTCCCTCCTTCCTTTCCTTCCTAATCCCTTTTCCTTCCTTCCTTTTGTCTTTCCTTCCCTCCCTCCCTCCTTCCTTCCTTTCCTTCCTAATCCCTTTTCCTTCCTTCCTTTTGTCTTTCCTTTCCTTTCCTTCCCTCCTTCCTTTCCTTCCTAATCCCTTTTTCTTCCTTCTTTCTGTCTTTCCTTCCTATCACTTTTCCCTTCTTTCCACCCTTGTTTCCTTCCGTCCTTCCTTCCATCTTTTTATTGGTCCGGCCCACCTGAGATCAAATTTGGCTGTATGTGGCCCTTGAACGAAAATTAGTTTGACATCCCTGATGTAGAATCTGTAGAAGAAGTTAAATTATATTATTATCTTCATATTACCTCAGCTGAGACAGATTGAGAGTGACAGTCGCTGTGTTTTTAATTAATGTTTATAGATGCAGGTGTTAATTTGAAGAATATTGCATGTTTTATTCTTAGTACTATACTGTAGCTGTCAATTAAATATACCTAAAATACTGACAACCTCTCTAATAATACTTGTAGTTGAGATAAGTTCAATGTAGAAGGTCTTCAAATAGTCATCTTTGTACAGGTTGCTATGACGATAATTCTGGTTATTTTCAATTTGGGGTTTATTTAGCTGATTTCTTTTTTGGCATAATTTTTAACAAGCAATTAAAAACACACACTAACTTCTACACCACAGTGAAACATGCTTATACATGCTAAAATAATGAATGTTACATGCTAAATATCAGCATCAAATAGCTGTTGACATGCATGCTAACGTGTTAATTGGATGCATGTTGACTCGCTAGCTCTACACTAGCATTTAACTCCATATGCAGCCGAGCCAAAACACACCTGAAGCTGACAAATTACAGCTCATTTTCAGTCAGAATAAGCTCAGTGAACAGACTGTATATACACGTTATATATAGAGGGAGATAAATACTCACATGCTGTAGTGAAAAAGCAGGCAGAACTTTAAATGATAGGAGGAGGATTGCTAGCATAACGCTGATTTGGGTGTCAAAGCAGGAAACACACAGGTGCAGTTAATAACATCAGTGATTGCTGAAGCCAATTAATCTTCGTGACGTCCTCCCGACCCCATCTTCTTTCCTCCCTTCCTTCCTTTTCTCTTTCCTCCCTTCCTTCCTTCTGTCCTTCCTTCCTTCCTTCCCTTCCTTCCTTCTTTCCTCTGTCCTTCCTTCCTCCCTTCCTCTTTTACTTCTTTGTTTCCTCCCTCCCTCCTACCTTCCTTCTTTCCTCCTTCCTTCCTCCCTTCCTTTTTTCCTTCTCTCTCTCTTTCCTTCCTTCCTCTCTCTTTCCTTCCGTCCTTCTGTCTGTCCTTCCTCCCTTCCTCCTTCTTTCCTTCCCTCCTTCCTTCCTTCTTCCTCCCTTCCATCTTTCCTTCCTCCCTCCCTTCTTCCTTCCTCCTTCCCTTCCTTCCTTCTTTCTTCCTCTCTTCCTTCCTTCCTTGACTCGAGGACAAGAGGAGGGTTAAGTTGCTCCAAATCCATCACTGTGTTACAGTGCATGGTAGATTAGCCTACCAGTATAGATTTCCATGGAAAAGAGGTCCATTCCACCTCTTTCTCACCATACAGTTAATGAATAATTCATATTTCTTGGACAGAACATGCCACCCTTTATCTCAGATGAGCAGTGATTAGTCTTGTTTATTTCACAGGTCAGAGATGAATTTTCAGCTTTGTTAGTTGCATTGATTACAATTAGAGCTGCGGTGTCAAACATATGGAACCAGCCCACCAAGGGAACATGTGGGGCCACCAAGGGAGGTCCAATCTGGCTGGTATTAACTTTGCAATGTATGAAAATTACAGAAAGATAATTCCAATTTTTTAATAAACAATGATCTGCATGTGGATGTCCAAACTTGAGATAACTGACATGTAATGTGGTTCAGATTTGAAACAAAAATTTCCCTTAGTGGGCTTGGACTTATTTTATCAGTATCTCCTACTAGGGTTATATGTTATAATATGCATTATACATATTTTATACAATATTTATAGGTTATGGTATAATGGTTTTACTGCTCCAGCCCACTTGAGAGCAAATTAGGCTCTATGTGGCCCCTGAACTAAAACTAATACTGAATATTTAAATATAGGTTTTGTAATCAAGTAACATTAAACTCACCGAAACATTGCAACAGCAGTCTGAGTCTGTGTGAGTCCTGCAGCCGCGGAAGAGCAGCAGGTGAGACAACTGTCAATCACAGCTGTCAATCAACACCCACACAGCAAACATCAAGGCCACTCTATAAGTCCTTAAATCTTATTATGGAGCAGTACTTTCTGTAATGACCTCCAGCACACTTATTAGAGGGGCCCGAATTTAGAGATTAAGACCATGAAGGCTCATTGAGGTAAATGATTGACTCTGTATTTATAGAGAGAAGTTAATGCGTCTAGTGGCCGTCGGTGGCACTTCTGCATTGGATTCAGCCTTGAGCCGTGATAGCTGTCACTTGGTCACTGCAGGAAAAAGCACAGGTGCAATTAATAACATCAATCATGTCTTTGTATGTATTGCATTTAGGTTTACCAGTCCCAGGTGATGTGCATGCTCACTGGCTTACTGGGATGCTTAAATGGATCAGAGCCACTGTAAATGTTATTAAATACACCTGTTGTATGATTTAAAAGTTCATATAGTTGGCTGTGAAAGTACAATGTAGAGCTGAGCCTAAAAAGATGAGCATGAGATGACCTAAATTGCCACGCTACATAAAAATAAACCTTTAATCATTTAAAATTAGGCCATCTTTATGCCTGTCTAACCTGCAGAAAGTTCTCCATGCACAAATAACTTGATTACAGTAATTCACGACTTTCAAATCCCCCCCCATGTGCATTTCTCTCTTCTACAACAGACTGCTGTCCAGATGTTAAAAAAGAAACCACATTACTTGGTCACTGCATCCTGAGTCCTTAGATATTCCAAATCAGATCCGTTAATTGCCCCGCAGTTTCATCTGAAGTGCCTCTTCAGCTGCTGTTGATATTTTAAAGAGTCATTCAAAACATACTTTCATTTTCTTGCTTTACAATTGGGATAGATTTAGTGTCTGGTTAGTGTATGCTTCCCTCTTGTCTATAATAATCCAGTTTTGTCTGTCTGCTTTAAGTGTGTAGTTACATGAGTCTATACATGCTCATCTTGTATTAAGCACTTTATTTTGTCAGTAAAGCAGCTGTGATGCATCTTTTCTTTACAGTAATAATGTATTGAGGTGATGAACCGAGTTTTATCAGTGACTCTGCAGCTCCGCTCAGCTTTATGCAGCTTCGTAGCGACATTCAGCCATTATTAAGTTGCTTTCTGGCTGCAACTTTACTGTTTTGGTTCACTCTCAGTGCTCTCGTATAGTGTCATTTTTGGCCACAGGAGGCAGCTGTTTTTAGAGAAGAAGCTCAGCAACAAATGGTAAATAAGCTGCAGACTAGCTGGTGAACGTAGTCGAGCAATTTAGCAGATAAAGAGCCAGATATTTCCCTCAGGATTTGGTAGAGAGTAAAAACAGAGCTAAAAGAGAGTGAATATTGGACTAAGTTTTAATCAAGTGGACAGGAACACAACTCCAGATGATTAATGGGTAATGGATGTGGAAATAAGTAACAGATTGTTAATGCTGCCCCCAAGTAGCCAACAAATGAGTTAATGCAGGGTTAATGTACCATATTAATATGCTTTCATTTACAATCCAACTTAATTTACAGTGGGTTTAGTTCATTCTATATGTGGTAAGGCTCTAGGAAAAGTAAAGTTCCCATTTTTCATCCATTGACCCTCCTGTTGTCCTCAAGTCAAGGAAGAAAGGGAGGAAGAAGGAAGGAAAGGAGAGAGGAAGGAAGGCAGGAAGGAAGGAAAGGAGGGAGGGAGGAAGGATGGGGGAAAGGAGGGAGGGAGGAAGGATGGGGAAAGAAGGAAGGAAGGTAGGAGGGAGGGAGGAAACAAGGAAGGAGGGACAGAAGGAGGAAGGATGGAAGGGAGGAAGAAGGAAGTAAAGGAGGGAGGAAGGAAGGAGGGAAAGAAGGAAGGAAAGGGAAGTAAAGGAGGGAGGAAGGAAGGAGGGAAGGAAGGAAGGAAAGGGAAGAAGGAAGGGAGGTATGAAGGAAAGGAGGGAGGGAGGAAGGAAGGACGGGGGAAAAAAGGAAGGAAGATAGGAGGGAGGGAGGGAGGAAACAAAGAAGGAGGGAGGGAGGAAGGAAAAGAGGAAGGGAGGAAGAACAGACGGAAGGAAGGAAAGAAGGAAGGAAAGGAGGGAGGAAGGAACAGTCAAAACAGACGGGGTCAATATGACCCGGGAGGACGATACAAAGGTTAAACAATGCATGTTTGTTGCTGTGTGCAGTAATGAGCATCACAGCCTCTCATGAACAGACCAGCGTGGTTGTAAGACTTTTCATCTTGTTTCTACTAAAGCTCGAAATAACACTTACAGTATAACAAACAGTTTTGAGCTCTGACCTCACAAAACTCAAGACACATTAGTATGCTTCACCACCAGCTCACGAGCTCCAAACTTTCAGCGTATCAGTCAGGCTGGGCCCTCTGCAGAGATTTGATTGTGTTGTCTTTTTCTTTTTTTCTTCTTTCTCTGCATCTGACAGCGGAGAGCCCTGCGGACTGCGTCAGAGAAGCTGAGGAGCAGGACGTCCTTCTCGACCACCGCCGTGCAGCACTCGCCGGGAACGCGAGTCAACCGCTACATCGGGCGGCTCATCGAAGCGCGGCAGACCGAGTCCGAGACATCAGACCTCAACTACGTCACCTTGTTCTACAGGAACAGAGACAGGGAGCGCAGGGTGAGGAACATCTGCAACCACAAGCCCTATAACTTGGATTTATATTTACAAAAAAAAGGATACAGAATGTAACAAATATACACTTTCCTAATTACACGCAAGGTAACATGTTTCGTGACTGCACCCCCCCAACGCCCACCCGCCCCTCCCTCCCTCTGTTTCCCTTTCACATACACACCCTACACAGTCTCTAATTCTCCTTCTCCCCTTTCTCCCTCGCTCCCACGCCTGTTGTCTATGATGTCTGTGTGTGTGTGTGAGTGCGTGTGTGTGTGTGTGTGTGTGTGTGTGTGTGTGTCTGTATGAGGAATCCACCCACCCTCTCAGGAGGGGGTGCAGATAATGATTTGGGAACGTCTGAGCGGCACACGTGATATCTTTCTCCTGTGTGTGCGTGGGTAGAGTCCATAGAGTCATAAAGGAGACACACAACAGGGAAGGGTTTGTGCCTGTGTGTGTGTGTGTGTGTGTGTGTGTGTGTGTGTGTGTGTGTGTGTGTGTGTGTGTGTGTGTGTGTGTGTGTGTGTGTGTCAGTGTCTGTTTGTGAAATCTAGACATTTAAATTGATAGGTGAGAAATTAAACCTCCATATAAAGTAACAGGACTAAGAGGAGCAGTAGTGCTTTGAGCTAAATGCTAATGCTCACAATGATATGACACACAACAACTTCAGATCCAATTCCACATCAGATCTCTAGAAGTTATTTTTTTACTGTATTTCTGCATGACATGAGAGTATTTTTGGAGCATGTAATATCCCAGCTCTCCAAGATGAGTAAACCTTAAAACTGGAGTAGAAACTGTGTCATTTTAACCAAAAAAAGTTGTCCCAGAAATAGCTCGGTCCAGCTGACCTTCATTTAATCTGCTAATAGCTCAGAGGATGCTCACTGCTGCATGTTACCAGGATACCGTTAATGTTAAATCATTAATGTTACCATGATAACAGACACATAACATGACATATGATGCTCTATAGCAGGGGTGTCGAAAATGTGGCTTGTGGGCCAGAACCGGCCCACGGAGGGGTCCAATCTGGCCCCACCTCGATTTGCCATAAAATCTCCCACACTGGTCCTAACCCTCCTGTTGTCCTCGAGTCAAGGGAGGAAGGTAGGAAGAAGGAAGGAAGGAAAGGAGGGAGGAAGAGAGAAAGAAGGAAGGAAGGTAGGAGTGAGGAAGGAAAGACAGGAGGAAGAAGGAAGGAAGGGAGGAAGAAGGAAGGAAGGGAGAAAGAAGAGAGGAAGGAAGGTAGGAGGGAGGGAGGGAGGGAGGAAAGAATGAAGGAAAGGAGGAAGGAAGGGAGAAAGAAGGAAGGAAGGAAGAAAGAAAGAAAGACAGATAGAAGAAAGGAAAGAAGGGAGGAAGAAGGAAAGAAGAAGGAAGGAAAGAAGGGAGGAAGAAGGGAGGGAGGAAGAAGAAAGGAAAGAAGGGAGGAAGAAGGAAGGGAGGAAGAAGAAAGGAAGGGAGGGAGGAAGGAAGGTAGGAGGGAGGAAAGGAGGAAGGGAGGAAGAGGCAAGGAAGGAGGGAGGCAGGAGAAGGAAGGAAGGAAGGAAGGAAGGAAGGAAGGGAGGAAGGAAGGAAGGAAGAATGGAAGGAAAGGAGGGAGGAAAGAGGGAAGGAAGGGAGTAAAGAAGGAACAATCAAAACAGACAGGGTCAATTTGACCCGGGAGGACGACACAAAGGTTAAAATCTGAAGTATAATTTAATGCACAGCTTTTCTCGTCTTTATGAGCGGTGGATGTAATTTGGGGAAGATGACAGAAGATGATTTTATGATC